>NW_015150842.1:65127-102306 GCF_000732505.1 Cyprinodon variegatus
GTTCGTATCAGTGCGCGCCGTCATTCTGACAGCGAGCTCAACAACAGCCAGAACACATAATGTTTTGGGAAGAGAAACGTTTTATTTCGCTGGGTCTAGCAAACCTGCCGGACTACTTTCGGCTTGACCAAAGCTGGACGAGAACTCTGCTCACAGGATGCTGCCAGGGGTAAGTCAGTGTGATTGCATGACACTGGTGATGGGGATGCCATACAGATTCATGTCAAAAATCCCGAACTATCCCTTTAAAGGTATTGTGGAGGATTTTCATGATTTTTTTTTTAAATATCAGACCTTTCCACTTAAAAAAAAATGCACATGCACAACCCTGTACCTGCTGCCAAGAGGGAACGCCTATTAAACGCGAGCCCATTTCTCCTCGTGCATACTCTGTTTAAAAGTTGCTGTTCAGTTGCTAGATCATACAAGCTTACTGTCCGAACGTCCACCCTAACTCCTGAATCCTTCAATTACTATGTAGAGCAGGGACTGTATAGTGGAATTTATAGTGAACTCAGTTATTTCAAACGTTCAGACAGATGATCACGGCTTTCTGCTCCCCGTTGGTCAGGTAACTCGTCTTTCACTGCGCAGTGCCAGCGCCATCTTTGTTATTAGTCACCATTGTTGGGTGAAATGGCCAAGCTTTTTAGTCAGTAAATATAAAGACATACTTATTAAGGCATGCCGCTGTGATTGCAAGGAAAGCTTTATTTATTTTTTGTACAATTATCTTCTAAAACACTTAGTCAGTAACAGCTTTGCTGAGCCAGGATCTGTTGAAGGTTTCCTTAATTAAAATCAGCGCTGTCAACAACCAAGTATGAATACTTAACTAGTACTTAAGTAGTTTTTCACATTGTCCGTTTTAACCTTGTTTTATGAGGACCCTAACCCTATCTCTCACTTTCTCAAAACTGGCTTGTTATTGCCATGCATATTAATGACATCATAACATAACAGCTGCAACAAAAACAAAAAGGAAATCAGAGCACGAATAGAACCAGTTCAGCTGGACCCCAGTTTGTTTATATCAAAACACTGAAAGTGATATGGATGAAGACAGAGGTCAGGAAAATATCGTAGATGATGGAAAAGATTCTGAGACGGAAGAAATTACTCAGTTTTTCTCCCTTTATAAGCTTTGAAATGTACATGTTGATTGTTTTTGAAGTTCTATTCCAATCTTAATACTATTTGTGATGTTATTGCTAAATACCAGAGCTCTAAAAAGTATTCAACTGCTTCATTTTAATTTAATTTCACTCAGTTTATCCTTTTTATTTAGAACAAAACTGGGCTGACTCAGTGTCTTTGAATATTGTGTCTATCAACAAGGTGAGCAAAAATTGTGAGCTGAATTTTCTGGGAATAGATCTGTTATTCTTTATCTGTTATAAATTTATTGTATATATTTCTAATTGTATGATGTTTCATCAACTGGCACTATACAAAAAAACTATATTGAATATAGAAAGCGTTAAATCTTTTTTACTTAAAAGGTAGAAACCAGTTTGTGTTGGACTACCAGAACAAAAAAATGAATAAATACATTAAAAGATGTATAATGATGTGCAAGGTTTGCAAGTAGGCATATATGCATATCAATATCCACATACCCACAGAGATTTAGTGTTGAATCTAAAGCATTTTACCTTTTAGCTTGTGTTTCCTCAACAAAAAAGAACAACAAAAGTGAAATGATGGGTTTGCTATCCTGACCCACAGATGTAATTTAGCACTGCTGCTTCAATGAGATGGTTGACTGCATCATTCACCACCCCCTTCCTCCCACCATGAAAACACACACACCTCACACATACATACACACACATTGAGATATTAGTGGACTCTAATTGATGGGGGCGCGTTGGCTGATGGACAGGGTCTGCGATGGATATAAGAAACAGAGATGGGGGTCAACAGCTGTTTCATTTCCCAGACCCACTAATGTCTGTTAACGGATATCAGCCCCAAATTGACACATGGACCCTGACGCACAGACAGACGTTTGGATTTATAATGCTGTTACACATGCTTCATTGAGCGCATGAAAAATGCTAAAAAAAACACTCAAACACAAATATATGGCCATGGGAGTGTAACATACGGCGTTGTCAGGTCACCTTTACATCGTTAACAAGGGACATGAGTGAGCGGTCATGTTGAAATCTGTGTAACAAGCAAATGATAAGAGGATGTGGATAAAGATCTTTTGACACAAAATGTCTATATCTGCTTAAAATTTAGATTTGCAGTGAAGGTTAATGATGAAATCCAAGAACCTGCAGTAATGAAATATTAGCGTTTTCCATATTTGAAAATCACAAATGCATTCTAGTCTTAAGGACTTTTTTTTTTTGCCTCCAGAGAGAAATAATGAAGAAATCCCCTTAATAATTTTCATATTTTCAGTCTTATTTGTACAGAAGTCGAGACCGGTCGTATTCAACTTTTTTATTTTAATTTTTTATTTTTTCCTTTGCCTTCTCGAGATAATGACATAACTATCTCATTATCACAGTTAAACCATTAATTGTTTTCTAGAAATAACAAGATAATTATCTCGGTATCATGACAAAACAGGTATTGATTTCTTGAGATAACGAGATGATTAACCTGTATGAGAACTGAATGAGTCTGGCCAACAGCCCTGGATTCCCAGCCTGCTGTGCCCAGTGTGCAGTTGTAGTACCATGTCCATGCAAATCATCAGTTTTTTTGTTTTCTATTTCTTTTCACTCATCGTCAGGTCGTGGTGGATGATTGGATTGCATGGAATACAGTAGAAACAAATCTGACTGTTTATTGAAAATCTTTAATTTTGGGGCTTAATGCATCATCTGAATAGCCCCGGTGTTCCGCCTGTAACAGGTATACTGTTACAGGCGGAACACCGGGGCTATTTGGAAAACACATGGCACTGATGCGCCGGAGGCATAGGTCTAATTGCTTATGAATCAGAAGAGGAAGCAAATCATCAAAGCAACAACATCGTCTCGTTACCTAAAAGTTAAGGATTATTTACAGAATTACACATTTTATAAAACCTCTCCAGCTGTTGTGGTATTGAAGGATGTAATTAGTTTTAACACACATCAATCATCTCGTTATGACGATTTTCTCAAGAAAACCACTGTGAAAAAGTGTTGGAGGGACATGACCGCTCTCGGCTTCCGTACATTTGTACATTTAAATTTGTGTCTCATTTTTTCCCTCTTTGTTCCTGTAAAAATATCAAATTTATGTAGCAAAATACTCTGCTTTTGTTTAAATTATAGTTAGAGATGCACCAATCTGATTCCTGGATCGTGTATCTGCTGAGATATTGACTTATTAACTGGATCGGGTATCTGTGATTTGATATCGGAGATCAAATCCAATTTAATTTAATTAGAAGGATTATTTCTTTCTTCTTGCTGCATTTGCTACTAATATAAAGTACAGTTACATATATGTTATTTGACATTGAGAAATATCATAGTCATTGAGCAAGGATATCAACAAATATGTTAAATAAGCAAAAATAATATTTATGAGAACACTCATACACATCAACACAAAATCTGAGAGGTTGAAGGGAGGAATGAAGATCAGATGTGTTATAAGGAGGTAAAGGTTTTTATTTTATTTTCTCTACATGTCGTACATTTCAAGAAACCCTCAGGAGCTCAATGAGCTTCGAGGACTTTCAATTATTTGGTCATTTATGGTCAAGCAGCTTCTCGGAATAATTCATGTTGGATTATGTGACCATCATCCAAAGGAGAACATCCTCAAACCTGTCTACTGATATGTTCTCCTCCTGAAATCATAGGTTTGGTTTATGCAAAACATCTTTGCCGTTTTATTCTGTATGCATTTGTGTGACTTCTGTGAGAGATATAAATGTGTGGTCAGCTGGGAAAAACTTCCCTATAATAACCTGATGAGAGTCTCTAGAGACTGGAGAGATGTCTGGGTAACCCCCCAGTATCCTTTAAGTAGGACTACCAGATGTGAAATTGAATAAAGACAGAATAAGTTAATTTAAGGTAAAATAATTAATGGTTGGAGAATATAATATAACATGAAAAACAGTAATTGAGACACTGGTTGAAAAAGAAGAAGCTTTTATAATATTAAACTGCCAAATGATGCAAAAAGAAGCTAGTTTGTTTTTTCTTGCTTTCAATCAAAACACATTTAAATCACTAAATAGACAATAAGGTTTGGAAAAGAAAGATGAGACTTAAGATTCTAGATGGGTACAAAATTACATTTTTGTAAAATTACATAGTTACATTTTATAAGCGGGGAAGTCTGATTTTTAAAACCTCTTGCTTTACTCAACGCTTCCTGAATCTGTTCTTTAAAAGGCAGAATTTTACATCATAGCAGCCCCTTCATGGGATGACATCATTGAATCTGTTGGAAGCAGGATTTACTGATGTTATCTTTCTGCTGCTCCTTGTTATAGAGTTAGGAATGAGTCGGATGTACAGTTAGAAACTACTTTTACATCATGGAATGATGTAAAAGTTTTTTTTTTAACTCTTACCTTCCCCTTCATGCCTATGGAAACATAAAAAACACAAACAGCCTGTGTAATACCATTAAAGGAGAAGTATGCAAATGGGGAAGTGAAGTTAAAGAAGATTTGAAATTAAAATAGCTGTAATAATCTTATTTTCTTGTTTTCCTATTTTTCAATTTGCCTCTTCCTGTTGTTAAATACTTAGAACAGCTTCAGAAAAAGGCACAGGATAAGACACAAAGGATTTAATAACCCATATCTGTTCATCTCTTCCTTACACACATGCAGAGTTCCTCAGCTTCTTCAGTGTATTTACAGCCCTCTGCGTTTAGGGTTCTTCTCTCACTCCAGAGGGGTTTATGAGGCCGTTATAAAACAGACAAAAGACAAATGGTCAGCACTGAATTGCTTCTGCAGGGGCTGTTTAGTTGTCAACAGTCCTTCAACTGCTCAGTTAACTATTCAGTAAGACGACCATATAGCCCAACGGTCAAAACCAGGTGATCAGTGCCGTTTCATCTGTTAAGTGAAAGTTCCCTTTGTTCTGACACCTATTTTTACAAGCCGAAGTCCAGTTTTTTAAATCCTCAGAAAAGTAGAAAATCTTTTTGTTATTAAAGAATCTAAAACAGACTTAAGAACATAGTTCACACAAGCAGACAGAGAGTGTTTTCTTAGGGTTAAACAACAGCTAAAAGCAGACACTTTAAGTTACAGTTTACCTCTTGCTGTGATCCTCCACCCCCGCATGCCTACTCCATCAAGACTAATGAGTTGTAACTATTAAAACACAGACAGCGAGAACCAGGCGTACAATCAGGCCTGCCACCAAACACAAAAACACTTATCTGAATCAACCATCCCCATAAAAAAAAAGAGCGTATTTGTCTTTGTAGGAGGTATGCTCTCTAATTTCAACTGATAGAGGCCAGATTGATGATATGTCTTGTATTAATCCAGCAATAAAAAGCCAAAGATAAAAGAAGATCTTTAGGGTAAACTGAACTTATTTCCAGTGCTCTGCTAGTATTGAAGCTTTTGGCACAGATGTACAAAAGGCTTGAAATAAAATAGCATAATAAAAGTTTAAATTTTATTTATTTTTATTTTATTACACCAATAGATGGAAATAATTAAATGAACAAAAAATAATTTTTGCCAAGAGGAAACAGACTGATCTCCTTCTCTCCTCTTGGACCACTATTTTGCTCTAACACTAAATAAAAAACAATATGGGGTTTGACGATGTGTCCTGGGTTTAAGTCCAGACACATGCATGTCTTCTCTCTTCTCTCTACATCTAATTTCCTGAGAGACCATTTTTTAAATCAAAGCCTCTAAGGCAAAAAAAAAAAAATCTCCTCATATTTCAAATACTTTTAGATGCAATTAAGTCAGACACTGTTCACACATGCCATTGTTGGTCCTTTTTAAAAAGATCAGGTACCTGTTTCTAGCGATCACAGAGCGAGAGGCGCCACAGAGTCCAATAAATACCTTCTAAACAGGTTGAGGAATCTAGTTAATAGAGAAGACAGGTTATCTTGCCTTAAAACTTTTACACATGCAACTTCAAAAGCCAAACCTTTGTGTTATTGAAATGTTCTATTCTATTTGTCATTTTCTTAAATACAACAATATAGATTCATATTTATACAGATTATGCTAACTTTCAAATTTAATGATAGCAACAAAAAGCACATAATTTAGATGATACATCAGGGTTAAATATCAAAACATATATAGAATATGATTTTTAAAGCATTACATATAAAAATAGCAATTTTCTTAGGATTTTGAATAAATATAATATTCCAATACAAAAAGAAGTGACATGAGTGAAAAAGTGAAATAAAATGGCAATTCCTCCTGGATCCATCTTGTATCACTTTTCATCACTTTGCCTGTTACAGTCTTTTATTAGAGGCGCTATAGAAAACTGTGAAAAGGTAGGTCAAATGTATTAGAAACTTGGCCTCAAGTGTCTGAGCATATGTTTAAATAAAACTGGAAAGGGTGAGAGTTTGCCTAATGGCATATTCATCATAAATGAGTTTGACGTGTGGTTTTATAAGAAGGTATACTGACTCTACTGCCCGTCTCACTGGTTGTCATCAAGAAGAGTGGAGTTAATGATCCCTTTCAGTCATACACCTGTTTCTATAAATCTGTCAGCAATTTAAGGTGGTACTCAGTCAAAATGTTCTATGTTCCCAGAAACAATGACTGTGTAGAATCTCAGCATTTTAGCAGGAAAATTGTGTAAGTTCAACATTTCTTTGTAAATTATTTCCCATACAAAAACAAATTTGAAACTAAAACAAAGTCGACCATCCCCTTCCAGTCCTGCAGCACCAGGCACCTTATGTTCTACATCAACGTGTTACCGATATGAAAAATTCACAGACTATTTTTGTTGCCTATACAGGTGTTTATAAACCATGTAATTGTGCAAATTGAACATGAAGATTATTATCAAAAATGCTTTCGGCCAATGACTGGTATCCCAGACCTTCGATCAGGGAGGTAATGTAGTCCCTCTAAGGCCCCTTTGCTATTAGCACCTATTCGATTTGGACCAGCGTATGCGTGACGTACAAAATATCTGGCAAAATTGCTGGCATACGTTGGATAAGTTATGTGTCAATTTGTATAAGTTATACACTGAAACACACTGAAGCACGCTGAACACACTGGCACACGTCAACATACGGCAAGTACGTCCAGACGTATGCAATACATGGGGCTTTACAAGGGGCGTTACAGGCAAGTCATTTGATCGTTGACATACGTTAAGTGTAAGTTACTCATAAGTCGTGGCATTTAGCTTATCCAAAACCTATGAGTTACGTGAGTAAAGTGAGTGTGATGGATCCTCCTGGCTTTCACATCCACGGCCACGACCAACAAACTTCCTCTCAGACATGGTGCTGAATCTGCTGCGACTGCAAACCTTCTTTTTTTATTTTGTATTTTTTTATTTATTATTTTCTTTTTGGGAGGCAGTAAACAGCAGCTAAGTTAACACTGCAGGCTGTGCGCCTCTGGGCGCATCACTGCCCCCCTCAGGAAACTGGCTTTTGCATCATTTCATGGGCATTACTCACTATGAATACTCTGGACTCATTAATGAATACTCTTATGTATACACCCAAAATTGAAAAAAATACATAGAAAATTCAGTGTATGCCAGCATTTTAGAAGATTCTGGGACGTCGGGCATATGCTGTCTAAATCGCCAAGATATGACAGGTCCCTTAGCTGTATTGAAACTGAATTAGAGATTTAGGTTTGGGAAAAAATTGTTCTTCTTGCTGTCATTTGAAACCTTGTCATGTGCTTTTGGACAGAAAACTGAATTTTTTTTTCGGGTGTTATTTAAACAACAGAGTATTCAATTAAAATTGTCGATAGGGATTATGTTCAAAGCACTTTTTTAAACACATCTTATACTTTAAAACCACCGAATAAAGGTTCTCAAATCAAAGGTTGGATTTCTCTAAAATGCTGAGTAGCCTCTATTATGGCTATGTGAGGAAACCTAAATGTTTTGCTTGCAACAGGCTGAGTCTTAAGCAGACTAAATAGTAGATTATATTATTACAAGAAGATACAAAACATTTTATTGTAGGATTACTAATCAGTTAAATTGTTGATCATTATAACTTTAAGCAGGGTTTAGACTACAAATTATGTGGAGAAATGCAATTAAAACAATATTTTAATGAAGAAGTATATCTTTCTTGGAAATAATATTTTTGATCAGCACATTTTACTGAGGTAAACTGAAATGCATTTAGCATAATGGGACATATTAGAACTCAATGAATTAATCTAAAATAAAAGTACTTAACTGGGACAATGAGAAACAAGTCATCTGCAGGTGATGGAAAGTGAGCACATGTGTGCCGGTATTGTTAGGCTGATTTCCCAACAGCCTCCTGCTGAGGCCCATTTGTTTCATTCCAATATCAAATGGCTCTAACAAAAAGCTTTTTAAAAGGTGGCCTAATTGTTGTAATGGTCTGCTCCTTTGGACTTTCTATGCACTCTTCTCATGCTCCTCTCCTTTTACAACCTCTTTCCTCTCCTTTCACACTGCTTTATAATGACCTGTTAATCTTTTTTTTCCCAGCTTCCTGCTCCTCTCAGCGATACAGCTTTGAGATTGACAGTTTACCAAAAAAAGCTTTTCATTTAAGACACAAAAGAAGAAACTGAAACTATGAATACCGGCTTACAAGCAATAAATATACACAAGATATATTAAATCAGATAGACATCAAGAAAATAGTTAAATAGACGTTCTTATGTCTGCAACTTAGTTTTTTCATTTTGGCTCAATGGTGTCCGTTATTTTATAAGAAATGTTGAAAGCAAATATTCTGTACAAATTTTAAAGAGACAAAACATTTCCTCCTCACTGTATGACATTGAACGAAACTCTCCCATTTTTTGACCAATTAAAGTTATCAACTCTTCTCTCCTTTCTAAATCCCACAATGATGAGAAAGGTTTTCCAAACTATATTTTGCAGGTTTAAAAAAAAACATTTTAAATTCTACCAAACATCTTTAGTTCAATTAGCTTTTAAACACAATGGATTCTGTCATAGTTTCTTACAAGTATTTGCTAAAATTAAGCCCCATTCACTCTACCCTCTAAAAACCGATCTCTGCCCAGCGGGGCTCATGCCAAGCTTGTTTCCTTATGTCTACAGCACACTAGCACGATTCTTGCCTCATAGTGGTGACCTATGGTTCTACTACTCACTAGAGGTAATCAAGCAAATCCGTAACATTCAGAAAGTTTGATTATCATAGTGATATTTCATTGTTTGAGGAGAGTCAGGCAAAGAAGGAAGCCTTTGGAGAAAGTTACTTGACAGAATTTTCATAGAATCATCGCACTGCTAAAGCCGGGCATACAGAGTGTGATTTTTTTATTCATTGCACGCAGCTCCTGCTCACACTGTACGACTAAACCAAAGGGTTTTGTCGCAGCTCACGATTTTTGTTCGGCCGGACCCTCTGATACGATCTATCTGCTCACATTGTACGTCTAAAAACCATGTTGGACTCAGCTCCGCAGTGAGATGGCGCTGCTCTGACTCGTCTTTCCTGAAGCCAAACAAATAGAAGAGGGATATGAAGCTAACTAGAGTGAAACGCGCTGCCTTGGCAATTTGAGCAATTTTGTGCTGAAAGCCCTAAAAAGAAAAGGCGACGACATATTGAGACAACGACATGGCTGAGAAATTGTGTTCACTATGGTCTGTCAATTTTACAGAAAGAACTCCATTTCACTCATTGCACCCCCGCCATGCCTCTGTGTTTACATCTTAGAGGAAGAAGAAAAAGAAGAATCCTTGTTTCCTTGTGCACATGCCCACTGAGCGATTTGCTCATGACGGTCGGGAGAGAATCAAACGTTTGATTTTCTCCCAACCTCACGATTCCTGATCGGGAGGTGGTCCTGAGAGGCTAATCATCCCTCGTTACCCTCTGTACGCTACACGACTCACGATCAGGCTGAAAGTTGGCCCAATTGAAAAGTTATCACAACTGGAAATTCGGCCCAAAAATCTTACAGTGTACGCCTGGCTTAAGCAGAATCATCACTGGAAATCGTGTGGCACGGTAGGGAAGCTAGTATTTTTATTTAAGTCTGATATTTCATGAATACGGAGGCTGACTGTAAGGAGATGACACGGTCTGCTCATGTGCTCTTTGTTATCTGAGAACCAAGCCAGAATTAAACCACGCCGAGCCCTACTGATGAACTAATACCATGTTAGCGCGTTTCTGTTGTGTCTGGTGCTTTCCGGTTCAGTTGTGCGTGCTATTTACACTCAGTTATCTTGGTCACCGTCCTCCGACCAATTTCGGCACGGTTTCAAAAGGGTAGTGTAAATGGAGCTATAGTTTACTAAGTCCAGCCTGTTGGCCACCTTGCTTGTCCATAGTGTTACAGTTCTGCTCAAATATTTCTCAGGATGAAAACTCAAACACATTGGCTTTGTTGTGTTTGGCATATAAATAGAGTCTATTTCAATTGTGCCCAAACTCTATTTCCTTGCTAATTTCATAAAATATTGCTTGAGTTTTGCTGTATAATGATAAATGTCTTTTCTCATGTTTTGTTATATTTACAAAGTCTGCTTGACAAATAGTTACACTACGCACCGCGGTGTGTTAATATTTATTAATATAATCCAGAAATGTCAGAAAAGAGAAACCTGTAGTAAAGTTACAGTCCTGTAGTTTTGTCTTTCTTCGTAGCTACTAAGATCATTAGATGCAATGCAAGAGACTCCTTTAAGTTATTGGTTATGAGGAACATTTCCTTCTTTTAAATGCATGAAGCAGAGTGAATAAGACCTGGCTGCGTAATGGAGGCTTTATTTTTAGCACAATAGAACAAACATAAATTTTACTACTTTACAAGTTTGACTAGTAAGGTCACCAAGTCATCTCTTGAGACACCTGCTACATGTACCAAAAATAAAAATACATTGAGTGTCTTTCACAGACAAGGAAAAAGAAACCATTATTTTAGGTTTTGTTATTCATGATAATGCATTAACCCTGGCATTATTATTTAAAAACTAAGTATAATCTCATGGTCAGTGTAGGGCCTTAAATTTGTTGACATGATTACTAAAGCAAATTAAAAAGAAAACATATCTAAGCTTCACCTGAAGACGAACGTCTTCAGTCTTTACAGTTACATACATGCGTAGCACCTGCCACATGATGTCATCCATAAAGCTGACGTGTGTCTCTGTAGAGTATCATGGCTCAGGGCATGTACGGTACTGCAAAATGTAATTCTAAATAAGGTGAATAACTTAAATTTTCTGAAAAAGAAGCAGAACGTGCTCTTTACATGTATAAGCTTAATTTGAAATAGACTCATTTCACCTTTATATTTCAAACATGCATTCTTTCATTTTCTAGGTAAATTGTTTTTGAACAAATGGTATTCTTCACACTCATTGTGTTAATTTTGGAACACAGTGAAAGGCATTGCCAAGCAACCGGAGGTTACTATAAAAAGAACTGCACTTTAGAAATTAAACAAAAGAAATCCTTCTCATAATGACAATAACAGCACTGATCATATTCTTATGACCTTAAATCATTGAGTTCTTTTGTTTTTCTTTTTGGATTAGCTATATACTGTGGGTCAAAAGAATTGCAGAGAATTACAGGAGTTATCGGTTTGTTAAATCACAAATAAATGAGACATAGTAGCTGCAGTGATAGTGGTTACACTTGAAAAAAATATTGTTGTACCAAGGTACAACAATACCAAACAGGTACCAAGTTTGCATCTATCACAGCTATCAGGTCTAAACATTTGTATTTAGGCCTGATAACTGTTGGGCTGTCCTTGATTTATTCCTTTTTAAACCCTGTTGGCTTAAAGGGTTAAATAAGGTGTGAACCTTTTGCTTATCTGAAACAAGGGTAGTTGATGATTAGAAACTTTATTTTTAATTCTAAATGACAGAAAGTCACAAAGATTATCAGTACGTGCATTTTGCAACATGCAGTAGATTTAAAATGACAGATTTAACCAGAGATAGTTCAAAAAAACATAAGACCAAAGTAAAGATTCAGCTTATTTTTCATCTGCCCAGTCTGTTTAGTTTCACCCACATGGAAACGGACAGAGTCACAGATGGAGGCGACAGTAAAGGGACGATGAGACTGTGCTTGTAGTTTATATCTCGATGAGCGTATTTAAACAAACAAATGAGCTGCGCCGTGCTTTGACTAAACTCCATCTAATCTTCCTCCCGTAAGAGAACAAAGTCTCTCACAACTTTCATTCAAAGGAAAACAGCATGTCCTGCTAGCAGCTAATGAGGCTCCGCAGTGTGAGAAATCAAATAGTTTTCTTCCAAAACTGTGTGTTTTCCCTCCACTGCAGTCCAGGGAAAGATAAAGTGCTTCATCAGCAGCAGGAAACAGGACAGAACACATCAAACCCTTTACAACCCAAAACCTGATATTTCTCCAGCGTTATTTACCAAACAGTAAATATACTTTGAACAACTACATTTAAAATGTGTGAGGGCATAATTTTCGATTATCTAAAAGCAAACATGTGCAATGAAAAGTGCATAATTTGATTATTATGACATTATTATGACCAGTTTATTAATATTAGGTTTCATAATCATTGGTAGGAGGACATTGTCAAGACAAAGTATGAACAATAAAAAAAAAGTAATCAATAAAACTAAGAGCATGATAAAACGTCACTCCTCAGACAATGTTAAAAAACATAAAAATTGTTTCTCCGATTTTCAGCCACATACATTTTATATCAGGTGTTGCTTTAAAAACAATAAAAGTTATAGTGTATTAAGAGCCAAAGGTGTCCTGCATAGATTCCCCCCCAAGCTGCGTTACATTCTTTACTTTCTGTTCAGTAACAACCAGCACCTGCATTATGATTTTATTAAATGTAAAGTTAAAAGGGATTCATGATTTTAAAAATAGTTTTCTGAAATTTAAAAATTGTTGAAAAAGCAAACAAAAATCTCAAAAATAATAAATCTGCAGAACGTCTAAATTATGCAGTGTAAAAGTATTAATTTAAGTTAAAATAAAGGCTATAGATAAATGTATAAACATGTTGACGGGTCTGAAATATATAGATAAATTATGTAGTTCTGCTTATGATGTAACAATTCTGTATCAACAGAAACAGCCGGGTGAAGTCATATCAGACAGAGCTGAGGAAGGAAAGAGGTTCATAAGCCATCAGAAGTTAAAGCTAACTTCTACACCGGTGAGTTCAGTTAAATGGAGCCTAGGCGGAAGTTCAACTAAATAAAGTGATTTCTCGCCTTTATCCGCCTGCGAAAGCAGCCAAACAGCTTATAACCATGCCTCCACCAAAGCCAATCAGTATCCAAAGTTCACCTTAAAATGCCTCCAATCTGCAACTCGTCTGCTATCTAGTGAGCAGGCGGTGCCTTGACTTCATTCAGATGACACCATTTCAACCCACCTTCAGCCCCTCCTCCACCGTCATAGTTAAAACTTCAGAGTGTCATTCATCTCAGACTCTTACTGCATTCCGCAACTCATTTTAACCAGTCCGGCAGAAGACCGCCATGTTGAGCCTGGTTCTGCCCAAGGTCTCTTCCCAATGGGAGTTTTTCCTCTCCACTGTCGCTTCATGCTTGCTCATCATGGACAGGTTCTCTCAAACCTGTGTTATCCAAGCTGGACTTCCATCTTCCAGGTCCCTGAGTGAAGCTCTAGTATCAGCTCAAGCAGTCCATTGGATCTCCCCTTAAAGCTTGGCAGAACGTCTCGCTAACCAGCAGTCTACAGACTGACCAACTCCAGCTATCTCCACTCCACTACCAGTTTCAGGCCTGGGGGGAATCAGCCCTATTCTTTACTCCTGTTCATGCAAATCAATCAAAATTCAGTGTTCTGTTTCACACCTATGTCTGAGCGCCAAAGACTAAAGTAATTGTATCAATAAATTGCTCCTAATTGTCTATCTCTCCTTTTTATTAGCCAACCTGGCAACCAGCTGGTTAACAGTACTGTAGCTACAATTAATGGTTGAAATTTATATGGCCAGATGCTCCACCTACCTGCTGGTCTGAACGTGTAGCTACCTCCTTTAACAAAGTTAATCGCACTTGGAAACATATTGTAATCTCAGCTTCCATCATAACAAGCTACATAATAACAACAACGCATATTTTTTAACTTATTAACATAATAAATTACAAATATGAAATTGCATAGACAAGGTAATGTTTCTTACCTGATTAGGTTTTTCCAAAACCAGTTTCAAAACAATCACACCTGTAGATGATTTTAAGTTGAATATATGATCAGTTCTCAGAGTTTATTCTATAAGAAAAAAAACAATAGTTCTTACATTTAAATTCCTTTTAGTTGGATTGAGTTATGTTACAAATCCTACTTCCTTTAACTTGGGCAGTTTGAGCACACATATGGGTCTGATAGACCAACAGTACTGTGAGGTTTCTTTCATTAGTACACTTCACACCACAGTCGGCCCATGTTGGTAGATAAAGTGACTGTGTGAAAAAAGAAAATAAAAA
This sequence comes from Cyprinodon variegatus, assembly GCF_000732505.1. Taxonomy (NCBI): domain Eukaryota; kingdom Metazoa; phylum Chordata; class Actinopteri; order Cyprinodontiformes; family Cyprinodontidae; genus Cyprinodon; species Cyprinodon variegatus. The sequence goes on from NW_015150842.1 coordinate 79,752, forward strand.
CACTGTGCGTGTCAGAAGGGCGAACAACTCTCAAAGACAATATTCAGACTTTGAGCTGGTTTTTGGGTTCTATACTTTTTTGTGTGCTGAAAGGAAGACAGATAAGAGGCACCGCTAAAAGCTTCCTTACTCTCACACACTGTGTTGCTTGTTTATCAAACACGGTCGCTGTTTTTGTGCTCCTGGTGTCAGATTTGTGTGTTTCAATGAAACCGAGTGCAGAAAGGACAGTGATGGAGAGGAGAATTGTAGGAGTCACTTCAACATGTCAGCACAACAGAAAAGGGAGGAAGACAATGAGGAAGGAGAGACAGCTGGAGCAGGAAATGAAAGCAGAGATGAACAAAGGTTGAGTGTTTGAGAGGAGGAGGAAATATGGAGGACCAGCAATCCTTGATCCGGCTTTTTTTTTTGGGCTGTTTCTCTATAAGGAAAAAAGGTCATTTTTCTATATTTTTTTTTACTTTTTTTTTTAAAAGATTTGACTTTAAGTAGGCTGACAAATATGATAAATCACTTCAGTTATGTTTCCAGAGATTCACACAAACGTTCATTAACTTAACTATAAATGAAAGGTCTATCCAGAACTTGCTTTACTATTTACTCCAAGATGTGAGCCGCTGGCACAGGGAGGCCTTAGTCATCCAAATGGAAGTCATGGGTTTGGGTCTTTGCTGTCGACCTTTGCCCTCTCTCTTAACCCACATTCCCCAAGTTAGCTAGCTTTCAGATAAAAGACACACACACACACACACACACACACACAAAAGAAAGAAATTAAAGTGTTCAAAAAATCCACACAATGTAAACCAAAAAACAGGCAAGAAATACTCATACCGGACTTTATTTTTTAAATCAAAGCCATTTTCCTATCATGTTTTTCTATCTAAATTGTCTTAGTCTACATGTTCAGATAAGCAGTTCCATTTCTGAAAAAGAAGTGGACCAACAAACTCCAATCAATTATAGAAATGTGGCGAGGTTTAAAGCAGTTAGGTTACAAAATAATATTACAGCTTCATGGACCTACAGAGCCATGTTGAAGTCATAGAAAAAAGGAAGGTTGTAGCACATCTGTATGGCTACTGAGAGCAGATCATAGTAAATGAGCAGAAAATGTTTTAATGCTCATGTTACCCTGAATTGAAACTTTCTGGCTTACATGTCAGCCTCTATACACTCTTATTGCCGTTGCTACAATTTCAAATTATTGGATCATAATAGATTTTCTAAGCTCTTTCTGTCCAAAGTTCATGATCTTGGCACTGATGACTGTTCTGATTATTCATTTTATTGACCTGCCAATCTCCACCCACTTTCACATTACCGTTCATCTGATCCACCTGCTTCAGTCTCTATCTAAACAGCATTGAAACCAGTCATCAGGGCCAGATTATTCAAGCCTGTGATGAGCATTCCTGAGTGTTTCTGCCTGATCCTGACCTGTTCTGCCTCTGGACCTCTGAGCCTGCCTGTCCCCGTTCTGATCCATTTCCCTGACCTTTCTTCAGGGTTCTGGATATCTACCTGTCTGTTAACTGAATCTTGAACTGTTCCCCGACTCCGTTCTGGATTTCCCTTCGACACCTCTTCAGACCTCTGATCTCCCGACTCTGCCTAACAAGCACATCTTCAACACCGGCTTTGGCTTCATCCTCTGGATTATCCTGCCTTCCTTCGTCCATTCGGTTATAATCTACTGCCTGTCACCCGACCTCCAAGAGACCAGCGCCAGGGTCTCTGTGGGTGGCGACCGCTGCGTGTCATTGGCAGCTGACCTGCTGAACCAGCCTCACTTTCTGGCCTCGGATTGAACTATAAAACCAGGTTAGTGACTCACATTCATAATCCTCCTCTGGCATATAGACGTGATCACTAACGCTGTTCTCTACAGTTCCGTCTTTAATGAACATTCTGTTAAATCTAACTAACTGTCTTTCCGCCTCGAATATTGGGCTCTTTTGTTCTGTGCTTGACACAAGTTGAATTTCAGTGGAATATTCCAGCTTAAAGAAGTGTATTCCTCCGCTTACATTATTTAGCTCATCTGCTGTAATGTTCATGGTGCTTTCCGTTTCTCTTCCTTATTTAGATCCAGCAATTAGTCATTTTACTCACTGCTTGTCTTTCTATAAGTTTAAACTAGTCCTTCTGTTCTATTCTGAACATGACCCCAACATTTTTATCCAAACACCTGCTTCTTACTGGCTCTTCTTTCTTTATGGATCATTATCTGTAAACCTGACAGATGGCTGTGCATAAAGATCCCAGTAGATCAACACTAAAAATTACTTAAACCTTCAACTGTGGAACTAACAGCTATCAAAAGACACCAGTCTCCATCATTCCCTTTTTGAACATTTTTTATATGACATGTGCATGTCGAAATCCAGTGTGAGTCCCAATTTATGTCTGTTAAAAAACAACAACACAGTTTTTATAGCATAACAGATCGAAAACCAAACTATTATTTTCTAGAATCAAAAAGCTCCTCCAGTACAAAAAAAATTCAAAATCAACTAATTATCATTTATGTCTTCATTTTGAAAACTATGCTGTATTAATGTATTCATTGTAGTTTGAGCAACTGTTGATTATACAGGATGTTGCATAATCTCCATAAGGGAGTCAGTGAGGAAAGGAAGAAAATAAAGAACCGTTTGCTGTTGTATTTTGCTTTGTCTGTTTATATGTTGAGGTTAAAATGTCAAATTCATTCAAATTCTGAATAACTGTTTGGATTTAAGCAAAGTTAATGAATGCTTCCTCTAAACTGGATCTTAGCATAGACTCGAAACAGCTGAGAGAGATTAGCTGGAGTAGCTGTGGAAGAATAGCTCATTACGATGTGTCTGTATGTTTATGATTATTATTCATGTAGAGTTGCTATGATACAACCGAGCCAGCTGGGGAGCAAGCAGCGAGCTCAACCTCTGTTGCCCTTCCCCATTTATTAACACAAAGAGAAATGCACGCAATCAAGACCCCTAAACACACACAAACATACAAATCAGAAATTCACACAAGCAACAGGAAACATAAAACCTCTTGTAACCTCTATTGTGTTAACGTTGGGGCTACAGCAACTGAATTTCCTCTACAACCAAAAATGTTGGGACACCAAAAATATAAAAGGAAACATAAAAAAATGTCAGTGATAATCAGAGGATTGTACAGATTAAGCATTTAATTCAAGTAATTTGAGGAAGTATAACAAGAATTAGCTTTGATATGAAAATAATGAAGTGAAGTTTTTGAAAATATCTAAGGGTGATAATGTTATGCAAAATAAAAAGGATACATTTCTAAACAATATTCAAAGCATCTTATTTTATCTCAAGTTTGAATGTTTTAGAGAAATCTAATCTCTGACCTCCGCTTTCCTTTTATTTAAATATATTTTGTGGTATTGTTGCCTTACAGTGATGAAGCACTTCCAGTCTTAACTTCAAGTTGCCTGATGTATATTTTAAAGGAAACGTAAAAAGACAACTTTATTTCACAAGTTTACATAGGTTTTCAATTGTTTATGGATTACATGCACAGGGTACAAAGCAAAGGTCTCAATCTTCAGTCCTGCTACTTTTAGATGCATCTCTGCATCGTCACACCTAAATCAAATAATGAGATGATCAGCAGAATTCAGAGAAACTTCCCTGCAGGCTGAGGCACCTGAATAAAAGGCCCTGTCCTTTTATTCCGGAGTGTTGAAGCAGAAACAGAACGTTTCAAGAAAAATTCATTAGTGGACTGGAATTTGAAAGCAGATTAAGCCTGGATTTTCTAGATCTTCTGACTAGATTAGGCATAATTTCACTAAAGCACTAACACATAAATTACTCTGGTGATGTATTTTGTGCAGCTTTCATACTCCTAACTACGCACTGCATCAGTGAATTTTGTCAGTGAGTCAGTCTTGTATGTTTTTGCTCAGTATAAATTAAAAACCACTGAAATATATTGTTATTGTCAGGAACTTCAATTATTTTAACATTATTAAACAATGACATGGCTTCTTCTCAATTGTGTTTCTGTTGTTCTTAGTTTGAAATAAATCCATAAAGTCAGGCAACAAAATAAGCTCCAAATACATGATCCTTGACAATTACAATCCTATTTTTTTACTATTTTTTCTCACCTAAAGTAAAGAAGAATATGTCAGCAGGAACCTTCTTACATCAAAAAGTGTTTTTCTGATGGGAAAAAATCCCTTAAATTCACCAAAATGTTTTTTGGCTTTAGTGTAAAACGATTGATGCACAAAACGCGAGATGGAAACACTTTTTCCGAATTAGCTGACGTAGCAAACTTCTACCTCACATGACTGATCAGCTCTCACTGCTGTCGGCGTTTTCCTGGATGTTCCTATAACGCAGGTAAACGAAGCTGGAAGGATCATCTCCATTACTAGCTGACACTAACTGACACTTCCCTCCATTACCAATCTTTGGGTCGTGCTAGACTGCAGTCTCTACCTTCTGGTTATCACAGATGACGGCTTGGTGCTTGGTTCATTGCCTTTTTTTTTTTTTACTTTTAAGAATTTGCTTAAAACTCACATTTCAGGTGGGTGGAAACACAGCTGCTGTAAGTTATTTGCACATTAGAGTCAACACATTATAGTAATATATTTCTATCCAGAATAATGTTCTTATATTCAATCTTGATCTGCTGCCAGGTCCTCTGTCGCCCAGTCATGTTAGATCTGTGTGAATATTGACAGAATACATAACCAATGGAATTTAACTGTGACTTTAGTCCCCTAAACTAAACTAACAGTTAATTTTGTTTGCAAAGTTTTTCTTCTATTTTGCAACACTTCTTTTTATGTTGTTTTTTTTTTTTTGGTGATTGTGTGTTCATCTAATTTTTTACTTTCCTAGTCTATTTGAATGTGTTTGCTGGACCTTTGGAAGTTGCTGTGTAATCGTTTGCACCCCTCACCAGCAGTAGTTTACAGAAGAAAACTTTTTCTCTATAATAATAAAAAAATAAATGGTATTTCTAGCCCATGACGCACAGCATTATGTTTGAATTTATACAAACTGCCACCAGGCATGGTGGTGGAGGAGTGATGAGGACTTGTTCTGCAGCTATATCAAATGAAGCACCGTGCAGGAATCAGTTAAAACTGAAAGACTGAACTGTTTCAATTACTAAAATTCTTCCTTAACAACATTATACACCTTAAATCATAAAGCAAATGACTATCATTGACAAGCCATTCTAAAAAAAAATATTTTACAAGAATGTGTGAAAAAAAGGGTCCAGTTTATAGAAAGCAATTAAAACAGCATGTCACAAAGCCTGGTGGACCTAAACGAATATTTGGAGAAATAATTCAGAAAAATATTAAATAAGAAAAATATTTTTTTCTAATTCTTAAGTCAACTAAAACATGTAGCTTAAATCTGAATGCAGAACACATGCTGCAACGGTTTAGTGATTTTGCAGTCCAGAAATGATTTAACAACCTATGCAAGCTGCCGGTCAATATGACCCCTAGACTACCACTTAAAAAAACCTAAGGTCTCGACTAAGAATTAAACTGAAAAGAGGAACATTAAATAGAAGCTCTGCTGCAGGCAGATTGAGCTGAGTGAGAGCAGAACAATGGTGGGAGACAGACCCTCCACAGGTGATGATGACCGTCTGGGGAACATCACGGGGTTTGGTAAAGAGCAACAGTCCGTGACCTGTCTGGACAAAACCAAAACCCTGCAGTGACAAGGCCTTGCAGTCAGCGAGGACCTCATTATCACCTGGCTCCAAAATGCACCACTGCCTGTCCAGAATCAACACACACACACACACACCTAGTGCAGGCGCTGGTTTCGGTTCAGGGAAACCTGGCAGCATCTGAACTCCACCTCTGGCGCCCAAAGGAATCGGACTGTAAGAATGCAGAGCGTGTGACGTTTGCTTAGAAGTGTGGGTAAGTCTGTGTGTCTTTATGTCTGTTGGGCCAGAAAAACCTGCCCTTGCTATCGATACTCTCTGCGCCGAACACGCCTGAATGAGCAGCTACAGGAAAGGGGAAATGAGAGGACCTAGAGTGTGACATGTTGTCTGCATTAAGAGACTCAGATGCTTGTGAATGAGCGCTGGCTGGATTTCCCTGTCAGGCTGCAGGGTAGCATGGTTCAAGGAGTAAGGCCACATGTAGTCTGAGCAAGCGATCAAGCATTCAGTCTTGTCTCTTTGCTTCATTGCAAGTGTCGAATCTGACAAGGGTTTAGAGTTATGTGTGAGCAACAAGACTCTACAGAGAGAAATAAAAGGAGCCATGATGGACTGACTGGATGAAAGTGAGGAAACAGCATAGCACTTCAGACCAGCGTCCTCTGAATCGAAATGTCTTGAAAAACACAATCTGTCTTGTGAAATAAATGGTTACAGTAAGTTTTGACATTTATAAGTTAAGGAAAGTGTTGCTGTTTTTTTCTATTTGTGCATGATATATTTGCTTTACCAGAAAATAAATAATGTCTTTAAATCTTTGGTGTTTCTGTATCAAAAGACGTTGAAAGCCATCTGTGCTTTTATCCAGATGACTAAACTTAAGTCTACAAAAAGCCTCACCAGATTTCATAATGCCATTTATTATCCCAAAAATAATTCCAACCTTAAAAAAAAAAAAAAAAAAAAACAAGTCTGAAAAGAACTAAGTAAACCTTTGGTGCTTCCATTCTGTATTCATAATAGAAAAATAAGAAGCAGGGGCTTTTGATGAAATCCACTCGATTAACTCGTCAGTAGACATGACAGCCTCTATAAAGGCAGGGCTTTGGCGGTTTGTTGATCTGAAGCATACAGGTGAGCTAACACAATGCCAAGGTAGAAAGAATTAAGCAATGACCTCAGAAAAGCAATCATTGCTAATGTACATACCGATCAAGAGGGGACAATAACGGCACACGGCAACTATTTTAAATCCTCCAAATTTTCAAAGGTGGTAATCAATGAAGGCATCTACCAATATTTTCTTGACTCAGGAAATTCAGCAAGGTAAGACTGTGCGTTTCTCTGTCGGACTGCACCACAAAAGAGCCACAAACTCTACTATAGGGATGAGCCAGGTTATGTTTGTTAAAGAAAACAAGAAAATGTATGAGAGCAACATACCAAATATGTTCCACCACCTAGAGCAGGGCTTTTCAACCCTGGTCCTCAAGATCTACTGTCCTGCAGAAATTAGAAGAATCTCTGCTCCAATGCAGTCAATTCAAATTACTGAATTATAACTGAATTAACTCTTCAGCCTGCCGTCAGCGTTGGCAAAGGTTTATTAGGCAAGGCAAGGCAAATTTATTTGTATAGCACAATTCAGTACAAAGACAATGCGAAGTGCTTTACATGATTAAAATACAGGAAAATAAAACAGAATCAGAGCATGTAGAAGAAAAAATAAATAATAAAAAATGCAGAAACAAGAAAGAACATTAAAAGCAGTTGGACTAAAGAAAATTAAAAAAAAAGTTGAACTAATGATGTTTCAGTTGAACTTCTTAACTAGAACAGTCGAAGGCAATCCTAAACAAATGTGTTTTTAGTCTTGATTTAAAGGAACTCAGGCTTTCCACACTTTTACAGTTTTCTGGAAGTTTGTTCCAGATAAGTGGAGCATAGGAACTAAATGCTGATTCTCCATGTTTAGGTCTGGTTCTAGGTATGCAGAGCAGGCTGGAGCCAGAAGACCTGAGTGGTCTGGAGGGTCGATACACTGATAGCAAGTCTGTGATGTATTTAGGTGCTAAGCCTACCAGAGATTTATAGACTAACAGAAGTATTTTAAAGTCTATTCTCTGAGATACAGGAGCCAATGTAAGGACTTTTGAACTGGGGTGATGTGCTCTACTTTCTTAGTCTTAGTGAGGACACGGGCAGCAGCGTTCTGGATCAGCTGCAGCTGTCTGATCCACTTTTTAGGCAGACCTGTGAAAACACCATTGAAGTAATCAATTCGAATAAAAAAAAACAAACGCGTGGATCAGTTTTTCCAGATCATGCTGAGACAGTCCTTTAATCCTATTAAACAATCATTCATTTGAATCAGCTGGAAAGGATCTAAAACCTGCAGGACTGGAGTGCTTGAGGACTCGGGTTAGAGATCTCGGCAAGTTTGAAAGAAATAAACTTCACAGACCTCAAATTAACACAGATCATGTATTCCAACTTTAAGCCCAGTTGTAAAGAGTTGATAATGTGGGTGGGTTTCATTGGTTCAGGAACTTACACTTCCATTAAGAAGAGCTGCAGCAATAAAATAAGATATCAACCTAAATTGTCTTTTCATGATCGAAAGGGATTGTAAAAACAAAATGTGATCAACAAAACTAGAGAAGTACCTCAGCACTGTAAAGACATTAATTGTAGTTGCTTTCTGAACTTTTAGTTGTTTAATGTACCAAAAAACCGAAAAAAAAAAAAAACAGAGAGAATATGGTGGGGTAAATAAGGAACACTACAGCTGTCGTATTCTACATTTGCTTGCAAAGTGGGGAAATTACTGGATAAATGGTATGTGATCTCTCTCCTAACAGTTTCATTTATGGAAGGTGTGGCCATACAGGGACTGTCGCACAGTTCTCTCCTGGGAGGCTGCCTCCTCAATCAAGGCTGGCTTTAGTGTCTCCGCTTCTCTCCCACAGAAATTAGAGGAAATCCAGAGGAACAGGCTGTTTCTCATTGAGAATCATTACATTCTTCGTTAGCGAAAAAACAGTTCAGCCAATTACATTTGTAATCATCTAAACTTGTTATGAATGTCATCTAAAGCCATTTGAATTCCAGGAAGGTAAAGATCAGGAAAAGTTTAAAGTGAAGACAGGTCTGGAACCAGTTGAAGGAAAAAATAAAGAGTTGATACGTCTTTGATGAATCTGTTGAGCCTGAGAGCAAAGTGCTGAAGGGAGCTGAAGAAACAAACAACACTGAAGCATTTATTTTCCCTCCGTTTCTCAATTAAAGCAAACAGGCCACTTTAACGACGCTGACATTTCCAACAGCGTAAATGCACACAGAGGCCGAGGGTCCCGCTACAGGAAGGCAGCACTGTGCGTCTGTTTGGATGCACAGTTTTATAAATGTGAAAATAAAAACACACACTGCTTCATTTAGCACTTTTTTTTTTGTTTTTTTTTGACTGTTCTCTTAATGTCAGTTGTTCACATTTGGCCGGCCAGCGTCCGTGCTCCATCCCTCACCTCTGCAGCTCCTGCGAGGCAGCGTTTGTCTAAACAGAACAGTCTGGAAAGCCTCAGCAGCCCTGCCCGGGAATGTTAACTGGCCGCATCGTAACATTACACCTACGGGGCGCGTGGGTGTATGAGCAGGGCGCAATGAGAGGAGAACTGAAAAAGGCAGTAAAAGAGGGAGCCTAGGGAGGATAGGTGGTGGAGACAGAGTCAAACATAGCTGGAACCCCCCCCCCTTGTGCTAACGTTTAGTGCAGCAGATAAACTCCTAAAGCTAAAGAGATGAAACTCCATCTTCTCCAGGTGTAAATCATTTCTCAAGCTTTTTTGTTTTAAATATACGAGCAAAACCACAGATTCATCTTCTGTGTAATCATGTGATTTAACATCTGGAGACATGGTCTGTTTATGCGTCTCTGTGAGGAGCATGTCTTTATGAAGATGTCTGGATAAAAGCAGGGCACTCGGGGGGATTCCTGAGAGCCCGTAAAGGCTGCATGTTTGATGTTTGAACAAGGAGCAGAACAAGTGTTGAAAAGAACCATTAAATGTACATCAGCACACATTCAGTAAGATGTAAGAGCATTTGAAATGGGGCCATAATTGGACACATGGACTCCCTTCCTTCTTCGTAGCACAGCCGGCCTACAGATGGATGCAGGATAATTGCAAAGATAGAAAATGTACTTTAATGCAACAAGGGCATAAACGGCTTTACTCCATTTTATACTGATTAGAAGTTTTACATCTTTAGAATCTTTATCATCAAGTTTTCATCACAGCCGACATCATCCCATAAATACATTATGATTAAATTAATTCATGAATAATCAAAACAAAGGGCTATACGGTATGTAGATTAAGCTAATTTTTAATTAGTAAATTTGGCAATAAAAGACCAGACCTAAAAACTTTCCCCCCACTCTGAGAGCATTTCGGTCGCTGTATTTTTTTGATTGCATTATAGATTTGAAATGTATGCCACTCCAGGATTACCTGATCTTTTATCAAATATAAATCATAAAGCATTACTGACATGGTTTATCTGATTCGTTAACTTTTTTGCACGTTTCCATAAATCATAATAAACTTTATGAAAGAAAGACGTTTTTGGTATTATATGACTGTAATGGGTGCAATAAAAATCACTTTTTCTTTAAAAGAAAAAAAAAAAAGAAACAGGGTTTATAGCAGCAGATAAACTGAGCAATTAGTCAAATTTTTTGAAAATCTGTTGTTTCTTTTTAACTGATCCGTTCCTTGAGGATCAGCTCCTCCAAGTTTGAGGACATGGTTCTTGGCTTGTCTCCTTCAGTTTGGAGGAGAGCTCTTTGTGTCCTTTTCACAAGTGAGGAGGAGAATGTAGTGGGAGATCGATAGAAGAAATGGTGCGGCTGCCGCTATAATACAGAAGCTGCATCGCTCTGTAGAGGTGAACATAGAGCTGAGCCAAAGGGCAAAGCTGTTGATTTACTGGTCCTCTACGTTCCTTCCCTCCCCTATGCTCATGAAATCACCCTTTCTCTGCAGGGTGGAAAGCCCCTTCTCCTCCACATGGAGAGGAACCAGGTGAGGTCGCTTGGACACCGTTTTCAGACGCCCCCTGAACGCCTCCCTCAGGTGGTGTTCCAGGCACGTACCACCAAGAGGAGGCCGAGGGGATGACCCAGGACATTATGGGCTGGTCCGGGAGCTCTTTGGCTTCCCCCGGCAGAGCTAAAGGAGGGGTTTGAGGAGAGGGATGTCTGAAAGCAATCCAGTCCTGGTTAGGAATGTTAGTTTTATCAAACTCAAATATTTTGTGTGAAGAACTGACTTATCTCAAAAAAAAAAATAAAAAATCATCAATCCCTTTATGAAAACACACAAACACCTTTTACCAACAGTGCTTTATCTTGTCCTGTGCTGTTTCACAAAGTTGGAGCATGCAGACTGAGAGATCGTTTGCCTTTCCTCTTTGTTTGGATCCTCTCCAATGATAACCTTATCTCACCTCACTGGTTTTCTGAAGGATTTAGGTCCAGGGAGTGAGATGTCCGTGAAGAAAGCTGATTATATCAATGGTGAAAAATACTCAGATGAAATTTCACAAGAAGTCCATATTAGTTTTATTCAAAAATTCCTGGCATTGCACAATGTCTCTAAATCCATGCTTTCTATCCATATTCTTCAAAATGTTGAATTAAAACAGTAGATCCCTCTTTGTGTCAACAGGGACCATAACAAGCTTATGATTCTACATATTAATCTTAGCTTCGCAGCAGACTCTCCTGTAGAGTTTCTCCTCAGGTCTGATGTGTTTATTGAAGCTCCGCAGTGCGACCACGGTCACACGTGCTAACTGAAAGCAAAAAGCATTTCAGAAGCTATAAATACTACTGAGAGTCAATGCAGTGACATGTATGAGGAAGAAAATAGACCCTCGGTTTACAGGAGAAAGGCTGGTGTTAGCATACCTGTCAGGCCTGTTTACATTCGCCCCGTCAGCCATCGCTCTCTGGACTCTGTCTTTTTTATACATGACAGTAAATGTAAGTCAAGGGTTTGCACTGAGAGTGCGTGAGAAGTCACGAATGTACGTCAACAAACTCCAGCAGACATTTTAAAGGTTTCCTTCAGAGACAGGCGACACAAAGCCCAGATTTCTTGGAGATTCCACAGACGTTTTGTCACCAGCAGCAACACAAATCTAGGTTTTCCAAAGCTGTGCTGAAAAGCTCACTGGTATTTTCGCACACCCATTATTAGGCCAACTTCAGTTGTGCCACAGTTACTGTTTTCTGGACTGAATCAATATTTATCTAGAAATGCCTGTTATATCGTGATAATAATACATATGCAAGTCCTGCCCTTTTTGAAAAATATATTTCAGTGTCTATCTGGTTTCTTTCTGAATTACTGAAACCGGTGCTGTTGAGTTTCAGGCTGATTACATTGAATTGCTGATTTTTCTGCAGTAAGGAAGCCTGCGGGTAAATATGGTAAGAAATAATTCGCTTCACCCCCCAAAAAAATCCTTCAGTAGAACCAGAATCCCTTTTAATGGTCTGTATCAGTGGCAAACATGTCAGAAAACAAAAAAAGGAGGAAATGATTTGGAATCTCTAGATTACAAGTGGCAAGAGGTGTTATTTTATATGAACTAAAAGAAAAACATGATGAAAAAAAAATATAAAAAATTTCTACCAATATTTACTATGTCACATCCTAAAGAAAAAGGAGGAAGTTTGCAGGTTTAATGACACCATCCCAGCTGTGATGTTCAGGGAGGGCAGCAACATGTGTTGTTATAAAACTAGCAAACACTTAAACAGGAGAAACTTACCTTAAAATCAGCTTTTTATTATATAAAACGTTAAAGAAAATTACTCAAAACAAATACCTTACTCATTTAGATTATAAGGCAATTTTAATCAAATAGAATAATCTGCCACATCTTTATGTATGACAAAGTTTAAGGGCCAGAGAAAAGGGGGAAAAAAAATATTACCAGAATAAAGCCGTAATATTAGGAGGATGCAGATTTTAAATTATATTCTGGATCAAACTGGAGGCTGATGAAGGGAAGCGAGGATGGATGAAGTGTGATCTCTTTTTTTATTTTCATCAGAACATTCATCAGAGCATTTTGAATCACCAAGGTGGGAGCTCTAATAAGGAGAATGGGAACAATATTAGGCTTTTAAAGCTTGTAGCGTTGAACATTACAACAGATTTGTACAGTTTTGTTTTTTTTGTTTTTTCCCAGATACTGGGATGTTGCCTGCTGTTATTTAAGAATAAGTTTGGAAATGCTCCAAAGTGGATCTGCCAATAGCTGCAGAGCTCTTCTCAAAGATTTTAAATGTGAGAGATTATTGGAATTATTGGATTATATGGAAAAGACTTATATTTATTTTTATGTAGATTTACCGTAAATATCAAATGTTGTTTAAATTAAACAAACAATAATGTTTTTGTTAAATAATATTTCTGCTATACTCTATTCCTGCTTAATGTCACATTAGAGTATCAAGGAAAGCAAAAATTTGAAAAACAAAAAAAAAAACCCTTTCGATAAAGAGAATAATATCACCGTCTACCTTGCATATTTGAATTCCAGTGTCGGCTCAAAAAGCAGATTTGCAATGGATGTCAGTTCCTAGAAAATTAATTAGGTCCCTGTTGACTGAAAAATGTTTCTTAGCTCACCAGTATTTCCAAAGCCTTGCTGGGAATAGAGTCCTTTAAATTCACTTGTGACTGATGTTACATGTTTCTGCATGGAAACGGTACTCCCTGATTGTAAATGTGTGAATGCATGGTGGAGCACGGTCACATGTTGTAACTGACAGGGTTTTTGGAGCAGCCTCAGCTTCTTTGCAGATTTATGAATTAGTTGAGTATTAGTTTCCAGGAGCCAAAAGTTTTGGCCTCTACATAATCTTTTCATCTTAGCTCACACCAAAAACGTGGCTTGGCACAAAACAGGAGGCTTTGTTGCTGGTGTTACTCAAATTCACCAAAACCAGACTTTCACAAAGTCTTTTATACCAAAGAATGCACTCAGGGCTTAAAGCTAATCCACTTCAACAAAATCAGCATCCCCCTCAAACCAAAAAGAAGACGCTAAAGCTTGAATAAGCCAATCTTAAAAGTGTATCACAAAAGAAAATAAACATTTTTCCTCTTACTCTTCTCCATCTATTAACATATTCTCAAAAATACAAAGACTATAACAAAACCATCAAGATTTATCTTTAACAATCTTATTTCACTGCTAGAGTTTCTTAGTTTCAATCAAAGATAATTTTTACCAATGTACACTTTTCCTAGTGAATTGGTGCAGCGTTGTGTTTTCTGAGCACATGTTGGTTTTAATGAGAGGTTTCGGGGAAAAAAAAAAAAACAGGCCCCCTTTTCAGTCATTTAAAAAGCTCTGTTTACAAAATATGCTCGTTATAATTTACAAATGGACAGAGGGATCTTGTTTGTTCTTCTTTCTAAATGAGGTGATAATTTCTCAGCCTGGTAATTTCAAATAGAGCTCAGAGATTATAACAGTAAAAATAGGCACAAAGCTAGACAGCTCAATTTAACTTCAATTCGGTTTCTTTACATAACACAAATTCATAACCTATGTCATTTCAAAGCACTTTACAGAGACAATTCAATCGTATCATACAGACAGACTGGTTAAAAGTTTTATCTAAGGAAACCCACTTGTTTGCATCAGGAGCATACGCACAAAGAACACAGAAACACTGATCTACAAGTACTCTATGTGTTAGAGAGGGTGGCAGTTAACTGGTGTGGCATGGGTCTGTCTACAAAAGAAAAAGTTCAGTAGAGGAGCCATTTTTCCTTTTACAAGGATGGAAGTTCTGATTTTGGCTTACGTATGAATTCAACTTTTCTCTGAAAGAACGTATACACTTCTAATCAGATAAATGCTGTTAGGAATCCAGTTTGTTTGGTTTGTTTTTGTGTTTTTCTGTCTCCACCACCAGGTGGTGCCCTGTTCCTCGTTGGGCCTCCCTGCACACCTGCGGCTCGTTGGATCATTACCGGAGGAGTATATGAGCAGCGGGCTGTCGCTACCTCGACGCCAGAGTGTTTGCCAGTTTTGGGTACTCTAGCCAAGCTGAGATTAGCAGAAACTAGCCGAAGCTTTGTTTCTCTGAGTCTAATCTTGTTTTTTGTCTTGGCTCTTCAGTAGGAAGCCTTTCCTATGTAACTGGATAACCTGGACCTTCTCCCCCTGGAAGGATTACCGAGTTCACACTGAGCAGGGGTAAACCTCCACACGATCCGTTCAAGTCCTCATCGGAAAACCAAGTGACAGTCCGCTCCTTTACTCCTCAGGGTCCAACGTATGTCTACCTGTCCGCTCTCCAACAAGTTCCCCCTCCTCTGGATTAATTCCCCACAAACTGGATTCAAGGATTAACAAGAGCCTCCTCAAACACGAGTTTCTCTCCAGCTATATTCAAGCCTCAGTCAATTTTCCTACAGTCCCTGAACTGATTACTGTGACCTCTCCTTCAGACTTTCCAGTTCACCAGTCCACTGAGTTTCAGCTCCTACTTCTGTGATTCATCAACATTCAACAAACCTGTTAATCTTTTTCCCTTGGTCTCTGAGTGGTTCTCTGCATGTGGGTCAGATGGCTTAAACCAATTATGACAAATGCTTTTTATTAAGGGTTTGCCAAAAGAAAAGATTTACATAAGAATCATGATTCCTATTTACTATGACTTAGAATCAATACAAATCTCCTAAAATCGTTTTTAAAAATCCAAAATAAAATCTTTTGCTGGCTGTCACCCTGTTTTGAACTTTACAGTACGTCCTGATGTCACAATGTTACGGTGGCCCTGATGTGCAAACTGCAACTACAAATCTAAAAGCGCAACTACATTAAGGAAATCGCAACTACATAAAGCAAAGCGCAACTACATTAAGAAAAACACAATTACATTAACCTACCGGAAAAGGTAGGTACCAGTGGGAAACATGAGACATCGCTGATTGGACGACGGCATTCTGCCTGCTGTGGCTTTTGAAAACATGGATATTGTCGGCGCCCCAAACATATCTGCCATTATCCAGGAATATTTTAAATCAGGACATACGTACGAGGTGATACTGGATATGCTCAAGACTAATCACGGAATTTCAGTTTGTATACATTGACTGAAGACACACTTAAAAGAAGCTGGACTGTTCAGACGACGCAACTTCCGGTCAAACGGCGCCGTCGTCCAATCAGCGATGTCTCATGTTTCCCACTGGTACCTACCTTTTCCGGTAGGTTAATGTAATTGTGTTTTCCTTAATGTAGTTGAGCTTTGCTTTATGTAGTTGCAACCAGATTTAGCCTAAAAAACTACGTTTAAATGGCGTGTGATGCTCTCTGTTGAGACTGGCCAATAGGAGCACAGCTCCACCCATGATACAATTTTCACACAGAGAAAAATCTTAAATCGCGAGCAGACGTTTTGAGAGAGAAATTTATAAGAGAACCTTTTTTCACTGTGATTGCAAAAAATAATATTCAAAATATTTACTCTCTAATATTTTTATTAATTTCTTTTGTTTTTTATTTATATATTTTAGTGACCAAATGCTTTCTCTCAAAACATTTTCTTTAGTCTCAAATAACATCAGTTTTTGCTATCAGTGTGAAAATTTGTTCTCTCCAATATATTCATTTTACTTTGGAAATATTTTCCCATTCAAATCACTTTTTTTCTTTTATTAAATTTCATTAAAAAAACAAAACAAAAATAATTTAAGAGATTTTATTTTCCTCCTTTGGTTTAAGGATTAGTTGGTCATCAAAACTGTTTTTTTAAATCCTAATATATTTTAAATTTATGTAAAAAAAATCTTGTAAGACAAAAGGTGTTTTAAAGTTTATAAAACCAGATTTGCACAGAGTGTTTCAAGATTAAAGCTTGATTTGTTGCACTGACATGTGCTAAAACTTTACAGAGCAGTGCCCCGAGCTAGAACCTGAACTTTCTCTTATTAAGAGACAAGGAGAAAAGCAGAGGAAATCAAGCTGATGATGATGATCCTGGAGCACTCTTCATCCTTTAACTCCTCTATTAGTCATCAAGCCTTTCCTTCATCCCTCCTTTATCCAAAGCACATCTTAGAAAACAGGCATTTATCACAACAACCTAATATACCCTGGATATAAAGATAATCCAATTATCCCAAACACTGCTTACCCTGCCACACATTTTACAAAGAATTAACCCCCACCTTAAAAAAACAAAAAAAAACAAAACTGAACAGTAGTAGAGGGAGAATACTAGTGGGCAGATGGAAGGAAGAAAGAAGGACAGTTGGAGGGTCCTGGCCTGATAAGAACCCTTCACTTAGTCCACCCATCTCCTCCTCCCTGATCCTTTACAGCCTTCCAGAGGATAAGAAAGGATCTGGGTGAGAATCTGTTCTCCACTTCCTGATGCCAGCACATGGCACTCGTCAGAGTAGTGAGAAGATCAACTTTTGGCTCTAGCAGCACACTGCTATCGACTGAATCCTGTACCCAAAGATGCACCGGCCATCTGGAGAGCTGGGAGAGTTTAAAGGATGAAATCAGATCTTATAAACTTTCAACCTAAGTCTGAACTCTGGCGGGACTAAAATCAAGATGGAAAACTTAGAGATTTTAGTTCCTTCAATTAGAGAAATCATTTGTTGCTTAGATCTGCATAGAAGTCATTTTGAATGAAATTTAAAAGTTTACACTTAATATTTGCACTTTGCCTGCCCATTTACTATATTACTTCACACTGCTTATTTCAACATATAGTGTGGATTTGACACCATACTGTATGTTCAAAACTGATGATAAAAAGCATACAATTTCATATATGTCTGTTTATTATTTGCCTTTATGTCATTGAGCATCATCTTTTTTTGTTTTATTTGCTCAATGCTGGACAAATTAGACATTTGTTATGACTTTCTGTATGGTACAAAGTTTAATAAAACTACAATTAACAAGATCTTAATTTAATGAAAATTAGGCGAGGGTGTAATGACTTGGCAAGCCTAATAGTAGAATAAACATTAACATATCAAATTAGTAAACAGCTGTATATGAATTCAAAAGATCCATGGTATTTATGTGGAGGAGCTGCAGAGTTTCAAAGGTAAAGTAAGAGAACTTGTTGACACAGCTATTAACTCTTAAAATAAAGGCACAAATAAAACCACAATTGACAATTATAAATAATATTGAGCATGCATCTGAATGCACCATGTTTCCAGTGAAACATGGTGGTGGCAGCATGGTGGTGGGTCCATTTCTTCTGCAGGGACAGGAAAACTGCTGCTGCCCAAGAAATTCCATAGAAAGCAAAATTCAGACATGTTGTAAAATTAAGAGAAAATTAACAAATAACTTATCGGCTGCATGATGCAAACTGAGGGAATAATCACCTCCTTCAAACGATGTACAACTGGTCGTACACAACTTCTAAATCTTAGAAATGTAAAAACCAGCCTATTTCCCAACAACAGCAGGTATGCTTGCTACTTAATTAGCTCTCAGCAGAAATCAGGAAGTAACCGAACATCTCTCTTTTTTTAACTATTTAAATATTAGAAATTTTTTTTCTAAATAAAAATATATCACATAAATGAATGACAAGTAAAATAATCTACAATAAAACAATTAACCGCAGTAACAGACTCAACAAGTTTGAACCATTTGGCAAAGAATATGTTGAAATATTTTTTTTATAAAGCACCACTTTCAACACTTAACAGTAAAATAAATTGATTATTTTAAGATTGTCATTATTATTTTTCAAATAAAGTTATATTCTTAAAAGGATCAGTGGTTTTCAAACTCAGTCCTGCACTTTTTCCATGAGTCTGTGCTGCAGCAAACCTGCATTAAATGTTTGCATTCCCTCCTTGGCAGTTACCAAGCGCTGCAGAGGCCTGTTAATCACCCATTTATTGAAATCAGGTGTGTGGAGGGAAGGGAGACACTAAATATGCAGGAAAGTGTCTGAAAACCACTGAGGTAGAGAATAATGTTTTTTTTTTACACAGCTGATATCAGGTTTCATATAAAGAAGCAAAGTTTCCTATAATGTCGGACAAGACATCAAATTAAATTCACTCTGGGATTTATTATTGCTTGCTGCATGGATTCTTCATAAAACTAATGAAGGCTTGGGAGATAATGGATCTGTGGCCCATCTGTGCGCAATATCCTTTTCCTGCCATTTCTGTCCATCTTTTATCCTCTGAGCTCACAGTCTGTGCGCCACTCTTCAAACAAATTCTCTCTCATCCTTCACTCTTTCCACCTTTTCCCTCCAACATTCCCTTGAAGCACTTTCCAAATCATTTTACTTTTGTTCAGCACCTTGTCTTGCAGCAAACGTTAACAATGCTGTTGGCCAGGAATGAACTCATCAGTCAGAGATAACAGATGCAGGCAGACAAAGACCTCATTGTTTTACACAGGGTTGAGACCTTACAGGAATATTTTAGTGCATACATGCTTATACCCTCCAACAATTTATTTTTAAATTCAATTTTTGTCTCAAGCCATGGAAGCAAAACTCTGAATTGGATGAACTGGTTTATAGACTGAAAAAAGATGCAGCTGTATTTTGGGATGATTTGAATGTCTCATGTCATGTTGGTCCCGTCTCTTTAAGAACTGGATCTTCATAAAGACTCTTAGCTTAGTTGGTGTTAAAGACAGAAAAGTTCCACATTAAGAGCGTCAATTACTTTCACGGCTTCGCTAATCCAACAATTTTCAGACCAAGATGACGGGACTGATGGATGCGGTGTTTGTCTGTGTCTAATTTAGAAACTAATCTCAGGGTAATCAAGTCTGCAAACCTTATTTAGTTCTCCACTTAGTGACATCAAATTACCTTCATTAACATCTCCTGTTGAACACACATTGAAGTGAACAAATCTCACTTTGCTTAAAGTCTACCAAAGCCTGAAATTGTTTGTTTTATCAACAATGTTCCAATTTTGCAATCTCAATTTACATCCTAAAATGAAATAACCAATATTTTACTATACAGCCTGTGCAGAGGGCAGCTTTTTAAGTCATACCTCATTTCCTTATTTTGTGCTTTTTGATATGCTTCAGCACAGCGGGTCTCAAACTCCACTCCTTGAGGACCGATGTCCTGCTACCTTTAGATTAATCTCTGCTTCAGCACATCTGAATTCAATATCAGCTCATTAGCAAATCTCTGCAGAGCCTGAATGCGTGCTAGTGAGATCGTTTAGATATTTGATTCAGGTGTGTAGGGAGAGAGACATACCTTAAACACCTGGGATCTGAGACCTTCTTAATAGAAGATGTGTTAATAGTTATTCAGGTTTTCTAAAAAGAATAAAAAAAATCAGACTGATGTTATTTTTTTGTCCAGTTTATGACCGTTCAGTGGACTTTTCAGCATTGCTCCTCCTTTGCATCCCAGCCAGGGCTGCAGGAGATGTTTAACCATCCAACTGAGGAAGTCAAATGTTAAGCTACAGTAGAAAAGCTAAAGCATGCAGAGCAGCAATGAGGATAAAGGTTTGGGAACAACTGCATTAAGTTACCTAATTACCATCAACTCTGTCATCATCAATGTGAGAAAATCTGGCAATCCACGCTAGACTTGTCTTAGATCTGTTCATGCATCCAGACAGGCTCCGCTCTTATTTTGAAATGTACCTGATTGGTTATACTTTCCCCATGTCTGGTTTACCTATTTTTTCTTTTTTTTAGAAATGTACAAGCTTTGCTCTGTCATCTGTCAAAAACAGACTAGATCTGTATTTCTGAAGGATGATGGAGGAGGGCTGTCCGTCACGGTAACCGCTGCAGAGGCAGTGGGAATATGAATGGCTTCTATTTGGGAAAGAGAGAAAAACACACGGATGACAGAGTCTGTGTAAATAAGGGGTAACTGGCATATGAATCATTCAGGCATAAAAAAAAATATGAATCGCTCGGAACTTTGTTGACAACATCCTGCAAGAGAGGCACAATGTGTTCAGTTTAGTTATTTTAACCTAAAGCAAAGGTAGCATATGGGGCATGAAATGTGATCAGAGCACCAACAAAGTTCTTCCTAAAGAGCTTTTAGCCCAAAATATACAGCAGATTATTGAATGGAGAATGAGGCCTCCACAAAGTTCTAAATCAGCTCTTTGTTTGATTTATGGCTTAAATTAACTTTAAATGTGTCATAACCTGGTACTTAACATGTGCAATACCTCTAAAATGTCTTAAATGTATGATTGATTTTTTGTTGGAGAGAAAAAAAATGTAATAAATCTCATTTGGACCCCTTTCATTCCTGTTTTTTTTACTTCAGGAGAGATTGCACAAGAAGAGCATCATTCAGAAAATTTGACAGGAGGTGGACTTTATCATTGGAGGAGCTGCAGAATTTTACATCACACATCATATACAGGTTAGAGGACATATGTGCCTGTTTATATCACTCCATGTAGACGACACAGCACTACTGTCTGGGTTGGTTTTCACATTAACTTTAATATAATACAATGAAATGTGCGGTTAAAAATGGACAAAATGTGACAAAGTTCGATATTCAACATTACATCAAGGAATCCTCCTCAGTTTGGCTCAGTGGAACAAAAACAAAGACACGTCTGTTGCTTTCGCCCTGGCCTGATGGTGCCTGTGAGGAAGACAGAGGATGAGAGCCAGTGAGATGCCTCAAGGTTAACACTGGAGGAAATGTGTGTGTGTACGGTGGTGGTTTGGGGGGTGGAAGGGAAACAGCTGCCAGAGGAGTTTACCACTAGTCATCACTGTGCACAGGGGACAGAGGAAATGTAATTTTTACACACAGGCACTTAATAGGACGGACTCAGTGTTCTTAATGCACTGTCCGTGACCCTGTCTGGATGGGAATCGGAGGACTCACTCTGACACACACAAACAGAATTTACTGTTAGCGACACTTCACCTCTGATCTCCAAGATGTTTCCAACACTTTCAGAGGGAGCGTCACACATTTTCCCAGAGTGTGAAGTGGGAATGCTGCAGCTAGAATGGTCGAATTTTACCAATGCTTCTGTTGGGACATATTATAACATGTTTTATATCACTGGTAGTATCTGTTAAATACAAACATGACACTGAAATACAGGAACTGGGAAAAATGCTGTAAAAGACTTGGGCAAATATTTTCCTAATGAGTGGATTAAATAAAATGAATAAAAACTTTTCACAGTAATCCCTTGATCGGTCATGGGTAGACCGGTCCCCTGTCTGCAGCAGGGCTATCTGCATGGGGCGCTAAAGCATCAAAGTTCAACACAGAGCCAGATAGGACAGAGAAGCATCCTGTACATGCAATGTAGACTGGCTACTGAAATTAACATGCATGTTTGCAGATGTACCAAGGTAGTCTGAGCATCTGGAAAGCATACAAAAGAACATGCAAACTCCACACTGAAAGACCCCAGCCAGAATCAGACCCAAAGACTTTCACACTGCAAACCGCAAATTACTTAAATAATACCATCCAGAAATAAATGCTCATAATTTGCAGGAAAGACACTTTGAAGTCCTTGAGAATGCTGCATGAAATTAGTTTAGGGAAAAGTTGTCTTTTATTCTAGGAAAGCATTAGTGAGGTCAGATACTGATGCAGAATAAGAAAGACTGGCTCTCTGTGTCCAAAAGATGCTCCGTACTTAACTGGGACATTATTTGTTTTTAGTGCAACTAAGGGGTCAAATGTTGATAAACACCGTAAAAGTTCCTGTGACCATGAAACCAGAATTATTCTTTCGATTGCTAAATAGGATTCATCACTATAGAGATTATACCATTTCTATACAGTCCT
>NW_015150842.1:103118-228662 GCF_000732505.1 Cyprinodon variegatus
AAGTGTTGATCTGAACTTCTAAACTCTCTAAGTCCCAACCTCAGCATCAGGAGAATGAATTTATATTAAAATAGTTCTTCTTACAGATGAGGGTTCAACCAGATGTGCTTCATGTTTTTCTTATTCCGGTGTCCAGGTTATAAAGATGACAGGGCTGCATGTTGACAGTAAATAATGACTTCTGAGGGTCTGGTTCTTCTAAGGGCAGCCTTCAAACACCATGTGTACATTCAAAACAATCTGAAGTCAAAGGAACAAAAGGCAGCTGCCAGCCTGCCAGTAATAACTGGGACTAAACAATACCTTCCCAAAGAGACACAAACTGGCAGCTACTCATAATAGGAACTCCTAATTACAGAGGTTTAAAATGCTTATTAAAACTACTAATAATAACTGCTAATAATTACAGCATGCCAGGCCTGCCTTTGGAACAATTACACAGCCAGTCAGTCAGTGACTCCTTCTCAAAGTCAGTCAACCAGGCTTTATGTGACAGTCTGTCAAATATGGACGAGAGAATTTACAAGCACAAGGTCGCCACAGATTCTGGCTGCACCATCTGCAGCCTCAGCAGAAAGCAAGATTCACCAGATGAGGATCTACTGTCTCCCACCGTGCAGAGCGAGGCCCGAGCCTCAGATTTCTGATCTTGGTGGAGGGGAGCGTACCGTGATGCGGTGCTCGCTGCTGTTTGAGCCTTGAGAAACGTTTTCCAGGTCACTGAGTGTTCCTAACAAAAAGAACCAGTGAACATTTTCAGGTTAAACCTGCATGGAAAGAAAGCAACTATACCTTGGAGGATAGACGGTGTGTAACAGAGAGCTTGGTTAAATCAATGAGCATATATATATATATATATATATATATATATATATATATATATATATATATATATATATATATATACTGCCTTTCTTTTAGGGGAACTTTATTTCCAAAGAGACAGATTTTTAAGGGTTTCTGGGCTTTGTAAATGTTTGCCTTTTTATGCCCTTTCTTTCAAATTTAAATGTACAATATGTTCTATTTGATTTTTAACCCTATCTTCTGTTCATTGCTTGTAACACACCATGTTGTCATATTACAAGGTGTGATTAAAAACAATGAAAGTTCACTATGAGGAAAATGATTCATACCTAAAAAGCAGTATAGAGCACATGCACAGCAAAAACAATAATTTACCTGACAGATGCATCATCCATGAGTCAGGAATTATATTTCTTATGAGTTTTTTTTATTTGAAACGTACAGTTTTCTACAGTCAAAACCTACATTTAAAATGTAGAACTTTAATATTTAAGTGCAAACCTTTTTGGTAGAAATTATACTATATTTGCACCTACAAGGCTGTGCATACAGGTGACCTCGACTTTTCCTAGCTAGTATCACCCAACCTCACGCACGTGCTCAGGCTCCTCCCCCCAGTGAGGGACATTCAGGTACCTAGAGTCATTTATGTGTCAAGGATCAGGTCGTAGAGACCGCCACCTCTGACTGCTGTCTGATCCTCTTTGCATCTGTCCCTCATGGTTCCCCCTGCAGGTGGTGGCCCAAAGGGAAATAGCCTCGGATCTCTTGCCCAACCATATATTCGAGCAATAACACAACCATCATCGTCAAGGTGATGGTACAAGGAGGGGAGAATTAATTGAGCACCAAGTGGAGCAGTTCAGGTATCTTGGGTTTCTTTTCCTGAGTGAGGGGAGAATGGAGAGGGAGATGGATCAGTATGGTGGCCACCATGATGCAGACACTGCCCTGGAGAGAGAGCTGAACCAAAAGTTAAAACTATTTAGTAGGTCTATGTTCCGACCCCTACCCCATGGTAATGAAATCTAGCTCACAGCGGAAACACTAAGATCCTAAATACAAGCGGCTGAAATGAGCTTCCTCTGCAGGATGGCCGGACACTCCCTTAGAGATAGGATGAGGATCTCAGCCATCTGGGTGGAGCTCAGATTAGAGCTCCATCTCCCTCACATTGAGAGGAGTCAGCTCAGGTGGATGGATTGTTTCAGATGCTTCCTGGACGCCTCCCTCAGAAGGTGTTCCTCGCATCCCTTGGGATGAGGCCCAGGGGACGTCCCAGGACACCCTGGAGGGACTACGTCTCTCAGCCAGCCCTGTAATGCCTTCAGCTTCCACAGAGGAACTGAAGGAATCCCTGCTGAGACTGCTGATGCTCCAACCCAGTCCTATATAAAGGAGACAACATCAATTATTACATTTTCTATTGTAGAAGAAAATGAAAAAAATCTTAAAGGTTAAAAATGAGATTTGACGTGGTGAGTAAATACATTGCAATGACTATATTTATTTCAGACTGCAATCGGCGTGTGAGGGATTTTATTGGCATTGAAAGTGTCTTTGCTGCACATTATTTAGAATGGAATAGAAAATCCCTTTATTGTCCCACAATGAGGAAACACAAATGTGTATAAAAATAACATAATAGTGAAGAATTAAAAAATGTATAGAAAAGGTAAAAAACTGAAAAAATTACAAACCTTATAAAGTTTTTATAGTTATACTTTCATTTCCATTACTTACTGCATCAAATAATTCTTTGTACTTGTGTTATAACATAACTGGAGATTATAAAGAGCTGGACGCACGGAGAGAGACAAACGACAGAGACAGATGGCCGTCATCCCCACCTCCCTCAAACCAAACATGGTAACAGCGACAGCAGTGGTTGTGCATCCTACTCTCAGGTCACTTGTCTCAAAGCAAAATGATTAGTAATGAAATTGGGGGGATTTTGACATTTTCAAATCAGTCTGTGACAGAAAAGAAAGCAAGACTTAGAAAATTTATGAAAATCCTAAGAAATAGGAAAGTTAGATACAGCTAAATAACTTTCCATTAATGCTAAAAGTGCCTATGTGTCAAACTTTCCTCTGTTACATGGTCAGTCAATAAAACCCTCACTGATTGGTTTAAGGCCATGCAAGGGCGAGGAAACATTTTTTAACTTGTGTTGTGTCACAATCCCAGTGCAAATTTCAATGGATGCTTAGCTGAAGGGGGGGCAGCTACTGTCGCATCATTGCACAAGTTCCATAGGAAATGAATGCAGAGTGAGGGACATCGACTTTCCCTGTGTTGAGCCCATAAGACTGCATTCAACATTTTGTTCAATATTATATATATTATTTTCTTAGCCCACTAGTTGGTGCTACTCCCTATTTCATATCAAATTTAACAAATCTTTATTGATGCTAGAGAGAAACTAGATGTACGGTAACTCTTACAGGAGTTTCTTCAATGACTTGTAGACATTAATTGCTGTAGGCAGGAAGGATCTCCTGTAGTAGTCCGTCTTCTGGAGACGCTTCTGATGAAGACACTGTTGTTGATCTAAAGTGTGATAAGGAGGAGACTCAGGGTTGCTATATTGTTCTTCATATTAAGAATGAATATGCTGTATGGTTCTTTGTGTTGTTTCCAGATACGCTGACAAGAATCTGGTGTCCAATTCTAACTTCTGCTGTTGTGCTAAAAATTGACCTGCAGACAATGTGATTAGATTACAGTATGTTGTCTTAACAACTACAATTGAAAACACAGTTATGTTCTAGCTTTCTTTTCATTATTCATTCGTTATTGCTTCCATAAGAAGCAGAAGGAAAGTCCGACTGTGTGAGAAATAAATAAAAAGGTGAGTTTTACCATTATGTCAAAAACATAAAACCCTAGAAAAGGATTAAAAACGACTATAAAAGAATGACTCAAGACTTTTCCCCATTAGTCACTGAGTTCCTGAGAAAATTACCATCAGAACACTAAATGGTGCACACACAAGCTGTAGATGAACCTTGGACCGTAGCTGATCCACAGGAGAATTGAATTACCTCCTCACTGTATCCCCATTGGCTGGGAGGTGTGGGATATGCTAATTAAGTGTTGGCAGATAAAACGCTTGCTGCGCCGCTGTGTCTTATTACTGCCAACTCCTGGGACTGCATCCAAAGCACCTTTAGTGTATGAGAAATAAGAGAGGACCTAAAGCTGTTCACTATAGGTGAACTGACTACATGCCCGTACAGCTGAATGTGACCTAATGGTTTCACATTATGTCAGGAAATTTAAAAAACTTTCTCCCACAATCAGCGTTCTCCATCTTCTGTTTCTAATTGATAATTAGTCTTTCGTTAATTCGGGGCTAACATCCATCTCTTATCACAAAGGTACAGTTTATCAGCAGCTTAAATGATGGACTAAATTGGGTTGGCAAAGTTAATGAGTCACCTTGCAGCGTATGGGGGGACGTAAGGGAAATGATTTCTCCTGACTCATATTAAATTAGCTTCAGTAGATGTGCTGGGCATATGTGCAGCTTAAAGGGCAAATGTTAATGATTATTTTCCTTTAAAGGATGACGTAAGTCTTTAATAAAGTATAAAAAGTACTTTATTGAAAAAAGATATGCACATAAATATAAAATGCTGATAATACAGAAAGGTATGCAACATTATAGAATCGGATTTGCTTCAGTACGTTTTAGATACAAGCAGTGTAATAAAACTGTTATACTTCTAAGACAGAGAGGTTATTCAGTCGGTTCCTTCATGCACCTGGAGAACCAGCGCTACCAGAACCAAGAGGACACCCAAAGATAGTACCTTCAACTTGTGCAACACATTTTTCCAAGAGTAGAGCAGGAAGTTTAAAAAAAACATGGAGGAATTCTGGTTGCAATCACTGTACGTCTAACTTTTGGTATAAACTCAGTACAGCATGAACAGAGTTTGCAGCGCATCATGTTTTTACAGCAAATTGGAAAGATTACTCAAACTAAATCAGCTAAAATCCAAAACATGAAATATAACATAGAAATAAATTGCTTGTGATGAGTGACATACGTGTAAAACGTGTATTAGTATAAAAAGAAGAAGTGAAATACACTTTATTATCACATTAAATTCTACTGAAGTTCCTCAGGAAGATGATGAAACCTTCATATTTGCTTTTGCTGCTCATCTTTGAACAAAATGAGCTATCTTTAAAAAATATATAACAGAAGTTATTCACACTGGGTTCAAACCCCATCTTCATTCAAATTTTCACACATTTCTAGATTTTTTTATGACAGTTTTTGAAACATTGTGGACATCTGAATACGACACATTCAACGTAGGAGCTTTTAAGCAGTTTTATCTGTTCAGTGGATCATAAAGTAACGTGAAGCTGTAGTGGATTTTTAGTTCGGTTTTAAAGGGTTGTTTTATACCTTATTTTAGAATTGGGTCTTACTTAAAGCACATCCATTCATTAAGACGTTACAAAGAAAATTTACAAAAAGTTCAGAGTTTTCATCAGGTTTAGAGGCCAAACTTTTATTTATGGGTTCCAAGCCACAAACTGGAAAATTGAAACTACAAATGTGAAATAAGAAAAAATTGTGACTTTACACAAATCAATGAAAAACATGTAGAGAATTTTTTTCTTCCGTCATTATTACATGGTTTTATGTTTAACCTCTTACCAATCTGGGAGTAATAAAAGCAAATTCACAACTACCACTTTTACAGATGTTTAAGACCCACAGAGGGAAAGTTTGATTCTCTAACCTGAAAGTTAAACCATAAAATGTTAACTTGCAGAAAGAACTTCATTTTGGTTTTAAGAAACTGTAGTTGCTATCATCACTAAGCAATATTACAAACTGATGGATTCCCTCTCAGAGTAAAAAAACATAATAAAAAATATATTTGTTCATTCGGAAAATACTGATGAATTTTCTTTTGGATTTTCAGACTTTATTCTAAAATGTAAGAACAAAAAATAAAATAAAATAAAATGTTTCCCCCAAAACTCCACATCCAGACTCACTTCTGCGAAAAGCCATTCTCAACATCTTTATAAAACTTTAAACATTTCACCTCATTCACTCTTTTTAAACATTCCAGGTCAAAACGCCTTTTTCACCAAATCACAAACCAGTTTTGTACCCAGTTATCTCCTTACTCACCAGTAAACTGAATGTTTCTATTATTTGTTATTTTGGTTTCTTCATTTTGGGTACCACTTTCATATATGAATTATGAGAAAAATAATCTGTACATCATAGCTTTTTTTTTTTACCACAGGCTATCTTACCAGGGTTACCTTTGTTAGCACAAAATAAAAGAAAATAAAACAGCCGAAGTACAGAAAGCTGATTGAGTGAAAGGTTCCCTTTTTTACTCCTTCATTTTTTATCCCACCAATATCTCTAAACCTTCCTTTTCCTACTTACTTTCTGCCAACCTTCATTCGTCTTTCATTTTTATTCATTCTAAATCCTACAGACCCTACATAAATGTATAAAAAAATATAAATCTAATAATGTAAGAAACATTCTTTTTAATTATTCATAGTAAATTTCTCTGAACATTCGAATGAGATCCGTATCTCAGTCCCTGTAGGGGATTCTTTAACACATAACAAACAGTTAGTATCTATTGAAGTTAATACTGCTGAGTTCCAGTAGTGTGAAGCAAAACTATTTGACTTAACCGAGTAAATCAACAGTTTGGTTTAACTAAGAGACTGACTCCATCTATGCTATAAGAAGTACACTGATGGCGACACAATCAGATCAGAAACATGTCTGCAGTAAAAATCTGCTCTGTAAAACATTCCCTCCTACAGACATGGATGCTGGATCTTAATGCAGCGGCTCCTGCAGAACACAGACGACCACAGGCTGGTATAAAATGAAATGAAAAGCAGTTTTAGCACCAGACTGTAAATACAGGACCAGAGATACTGACAGTTAATACCAGAGTTCATCATAGACTCCAGTAGGAGTCATTTTAAATAAAGTTTAAGTCCAGAATATCTAATGTGATCTGAGTTTGATTCAAATGTCAAACTTTAGATTTAGCCAATTATTACTATTTTATCTGATATAAAAATATTACAAAACCTAATGCGGAGCCGGAGCCATCACGTTTCCCATTTGGATCTTATCTAATTCTGTGCTAGGAATGTAATTAAACTCATCTTGACTGACAGAAATATTATTGCTAAAGATGAAAGTGCAATGTTATTAAAGGCCTATCATTACTTTACTGTGATGTAACTTCAGGACTCAGAAAAAAAATATCTAAGAGAGTACGGTAAGAAAAAGCTGAGTTTAAGGAAATAACTCACTGGTCAACAAAGCAAATCACTCATCTAAGAGCACCCAAACACACAAGAGTTTAAAAAATACTCCAGCCTCAATAGAAATCTTGAATACATTCATGAGAAACAATAAGTAAACCTCCAAAGGAATTAGAGGGAAACAGCACAGTGGTGATAATCATATTTACCTGCTGAATGTTTCTTGCTTTTTCTGAATCAATCTAGGAAGAGCTATTTGTTTAAAAATAAAGTCCATATTTCTACAGTTAGAGGAAATATTTACTACTGGTAAACATTAAGGGAAGCTGCTAGTCCTCCTTTAATTACTTCCTTAAATGCTCATAGAAATAGCAATAAAAGCTCCAAAGTCTAATCTTATGATCTGTAACAGGACAAATGACTGTCCAACACGGCATTGGAGGTGTGATGATATGGGCTTCCCGACCGCAACTGAATTAAAATGCTCTGTTGGGACCTTCAAAGATGAGCTTGAATAAATACCAGTAAAACTCAATGTACCGAGGGCATGTTGTAGAGAAAACTGGGCCAGAACGTCTCACAGAGGCAGATAAGGTCAGACAAAATATAACTACTGAGATTCTACAAATGATGGATTTACTTAGTTTTTGCCACGACTGTATCGCCTATATTCCATAATCTGCATCCTACTCACAGTTAATAAAATTCTTCCAGTCACATTGGAAAGAACGTAAGTGGTTTTATGCTCAAATCTCTTAACACAGAGGAGGATCTCTCTCTGTTAGTGGTCCTGTAATGCAGATAACATTTGTTGACCTGTTTTTGTTTTCATCGCCAACCTTTAGAGTCACTTTAAGAAGCCCTGAAACCATCTGGGACCAAAATGTGTGAAAGACTGCACAAGTCTTTTCTTATCTTTGTGCCTTTGACTAACTCACAGCCTTAAACAACTGAATCAAATTGGTGGAAAAAGGATTAAAATGTAATTTCACAAAAAAACAAAACAAAAAAAGAAAAAAAACATCATTGTTAGAGTGATTCAGAAAACTGTTAAAAGTCAAACAGGTATCTTTGTCCTTCACACAGACAGAATGACGCTGCTTGTTTGATTCATTCAGCATTAATAGTAGAAAAAGCTGCAACATGTTTGGTGAAGTCTGCATGTTTCAGATGGAGGACGTTGTGGTGACAGGAATCCTCTATCTGGAACTGGTTTGATGCTGCTGTCCTCCTATATTACCAGTATAGCCATACTGGTCGGTGCTTTGATCCATTTGGTGCCTGGAACCAACCAAACAGACTCTCAGTCAGGGTTACTGTCCTTAGGACAGTAGTAAGTTGGAAAGGTCTTTCTTTGCCGGATTTACCTGAAGCTGTCATCATCTGCGAATGGTCTCCTACCTGTA
The DNA here is from genome assembly GCF_000732505.1 of Cyprinodon variegatus. Lineage (NCBI taxonomy): Eukaryota > Metazoa > Chordata > Actinopteri > Cyprinodontiformes > Cyprinodontidae > Cyprinodon > Cyprinodon variegatus. The sequence goes on from NW_015150842.1 coordinate 111,617, forward strand.
ACCTCCACCCACAGTTCCACGCGCCATAGAGTCGTACCGTGGCGCCCGCAGTGGAGGGGTAGGAGATGGAGGCACGTCCTGCCGCAGGGGTCCTCTCTGCTGGGAGCTGAGAACAAAACTTGGTCAAACTTTGTAAAAAGAGATTGAAAGTAGACTAAAGGGCTGGCTATACTCCCTGCAGCAGTGTGTCGCAGTGAGCTTGACGCAGATATTTCCGATTTATGCCCAATATTGAAGCGTGGTCTTTAACTAGCTGTGGGTCTAGATACGGCCAAAGCGGTGAAGAAGTGGGGGCAAGTTTGTGCGACAACAGAGAGACATTAGGAAAAAGAGCGGGGATCCAGAAGCCTCCACAGAAGCCTTCCCAGATGGATACTGTGTAAAATTCAAACTGAACTACTCGAATCAGTCTGGCTTATGCCAGATTAGAATAACAGTACAAATCTGTGAGACCATTCATTGGGAAGCACTTTATTAAAGAGCTTTTACTGTACTGACAGCACATTTCAAACATACAGAGTAGAGACTTAAATGGATCTCTCTAGGAAATATAAAAGGCAACCTGTGGAGGGAGCTGAAGAGCATAAAAGGGAAGGGAGGACTCTAGATAATCCATAGAGATTGTTCAAAGAAGAATGGTGAAATAGCCTCAATATGTCACCTCCAGTCTTTTGATTTTTTCCACCAGAACACTTCAGTCCTGTCCATTTAACCAAAGGTTTTCTTTTTAAAAATGTATTTAGATTCCTCTTGATAAAGGGCTGACGAGAAAAGCTTCAGTGATGCTTTCTTTTTTAAACTGGACATTATTTTTCTCCTCTAGATAAACCACTAATTAAAGGTTGGATTTTTCAAAACAGTTTCTGTGTGAAGTTGTGTTTTCACAATGAGAAGTTTATGTTTCACTCTTTCCATGGCTTATCTAGCGGTAACAATAAGAAAGGAAGGTGTTATATAAACAATTGCTGAAAGTGACAATGCTATCTGTATGAAGCCACCAAGTGCAGAACGTGAGGCAACATCTTTAAACAGACAAACCTAGGGTGAGGGTAGAAACCAGGTTCAATCCCTCGAGGGTCTCTCTGCTGTTGGTAAGGCGGCCCAGGCTGGAAGCTGGAGAATGATGGACCAGACTGGGAGTTGATGTTGGCATAAGTTGGCGACTGGTTAGCGTGGTACCCCTGCTGTGCTGGGGGAGGTCCTGGGTAATGACCCGACCATGGCTGCATTGGGTAGTCAGCGGGATCCATCGGCCCTCGTCTACAAAAGAGAATAAGTGATTTTGTGATCATTAAGGGGTATTAATTATTCTTTTAATAGTTTTACACTCAACAAACGTATAAATGCAACAGTTTTGATTTTGCTCCCATTTTGTATGACATAAACTCAAAGATTTAAAACTTTTTCCACTTACACAATATCACAATTTCCCTCAAATACAGTTTACAAACCAGTCTAAATCTGTAATAGTGAGCACTGCTCCTTTGCTGAGATATTCTTTCCCACCTGACAGATGTGCCATATCAAGATGCTCATTAGACACGATGATAAATGCACAGGTATGCCAATACTGCCCACAATAAAAGGCCACTAGTCTTAAATGTTCCTGCTTTTTAAAGGTCCTAGTTCTCTTTTATTCTGGTAATCTGTACCTGCCTTGCTTTAAGTCACTTTTGCTCTCTTAATCCTAGCCATGTTGTAATTTGTCAAACTTTTCTTACTTATCCTTTGGTATTTATCAGTCCCCAGAGCTCTGACCTAATTCTCACTTTACCCACATTAAATATCCATCAGACTAACCTGATGTTCATCTGCCAATCTCTGCCACAATTCCTAATACCTCTGTGTTTTCCCAACACTGTTCCAGATCTATTTAATTGTTCTGTTACCTTTAAATATCCATCCATCTATAAATGTTTCTAATCATGTCAAATTATAGTGGAGGATTTTCGAAAACTTTTGAAAAACCCACCCTCGCCTATTAAACACGTGCGAGAGCATGCAGGAGCCCTTGCTGTTTGCATCACTCATACAAGCTTACTTTCCAAAAGAAGACTTTGTCCACTATGTCAGAATCACCACTGGTAAGTGAAAATGAGGACGGGCACGTCCGACGGCCTTACGTAAACATATCACCAGAATGATTGACAATTAGAAGGACCATTTATTTTGACGATCCACCTGGAAAAAAGAACATCCCTCCACTATACCTTTAAAACCTCTGATGAAGATTTGATTAAAATAATTCTTAAAACTGTTATGTGCTAAAACAAGCTCTTTGTGTTTTAGTGAAATTCGTCTGTTTTGCTAATCAGTGGGATCTGATTCAGTGAACAGTTTACGAGATGGTAGTTACATGAACACAGTTCAAAGAGAGTTTGTTCATTTACTTTGATTTTCAAATACTCCTATCCGACTGAAATCTAAAAAAAGACAAGTTTATGAAAGGCAATCAGAGAAACACACAGGATTGACCTACATGACTCCACCACAAAGACGCCACACTAACTTGAACCCCCAACGCTCTCTGAAAAATCACCTGCAATAAAGCAAATAATCAACCTACTGCTGGCACCATGAATGCTGCGTTTGCTGTTTGTTTTTCACTTATGATGTACCTTTCATTGGATTTTTATATAAAAACAACAATCAGAAAATATTAATGGTGCTTGTGTTTTCGGCCTGCTGACTGGTAGGCTGAAATATTCATGAAAAGCTGCTGGAAGAGGTCTGCTCTGGACAGGGGGGGCGGGCAGCAGCCACCCTGACGAGCCAAGACCCCAGTGAAGCCAAAGATCACATAGCAACAGAATATAAGTGACATGTGACAGTTTTAAGTGGGGTAGAGCTCAGTTAACGCTTGCAAAGACACACATTCACACGCTCAGTGGCGGTCAACCAGTCTAGACTTGCAAATAGATATTAATGTCTCGTGCCCCGTGGAAAGCAAGTACACAAACATGTGCTCAGCACATAGCAAACATTATGAGGTATTAGATTTTATCTCCCCATCTTTCTGTCTCTTCCATTTAACTGCATTTCTCTCATTCTTGCTGGATCTGCTCATCAGTCTCATTTACTTCTTTTAAATTCAGCCACTACCGTCTCTGTGCTTGTTTTTCAGTGTAAATGATTAAAATACTCAAACTGTTTGGAGAAAACTTGAACTGTTTGTTCAAGTTTTAGCCAAAAATAATACCCCTGAGACTCTGAGCTTTTTTTTGGATCTTGGAAAAGTATTTTTTCCCCTAAAGTCCAAATTTTGTTGCTTTTTTAACTCTTAAATGAATTGAAAGGTGTCATGTGCATTTGCCTTTAGTTTCCCTTACTTGGAAAGTCATTAAATTAGCCAAATATGCACATTGTGTCTAAAAAGACAAAGGTCATCAAGCTGCCCTAAAAGTTTGCAATTCTAACTCCTTACTGTCCACTGGGATATAAATATTCGATTGAGATGTTTTCACAGTGATTTCTACTTGTAATCTAATTTCAAAATAATGTGTAGGATTGTTTTACTTTTCGTCCTTTTTATGGTTCCTATAATGGCCCTAGTAGGCGTTTATGCGCAATAGAGAATAGACATTTTCACAATCAGTAAACTGGAGCAAAGTAGCTTTAAGAGTCTATGTCACTCTAACTACTATGTTCTGAGGTAAACTAAACGCAGAATTCTCCCAAAACGCAGGCTGTGATGCAGACATGTACTATTATGTAATGTTTTAACAGCAACACTTTACAACAAGGCACATGAAATTTAATGAACTAGTAGAGAACACCAAGAGAAATGATAAGATTCTAATACAAAGTGGGGAACACCCAGTCCAGCCTTACTATGGGACTACTGATTTATTAACTGGGAAGAATGGAGTAAGTATTCTGGAACTGATGGGTAGTTAAACAGTACTTTTAAGAGGACAACTGGTTGTTTTTCACAAAATGAGAGCAGAAACTGTTTTGGTTCTGAATAAACATGTGAAGTCAAACATTACGAAAAACTACTTTACTGAGATCCAAATTATTGCCCAGCTATTATTTTTGGACTCAGTTGAGTCACGCATCAAGTAGTTACTGAGGACATTTTAATTGCCCCTAATGTAAAGTAAAATATCATATCAAGTACTTACTGAATAATTATTTACAACTTGATCACTACCTGACTAATAACTAATGTTTTTGTGTTCCTTTACGTAAAGTGAAACTACCCATTAGACCATCCTTAGTTTACTCTGTGCTTCACAGGTAACTAAGCAGTATTCCCATAATAAGGCAGTACTGGAAGTTTCCCGGTAAGTAATGGTTAACCCAGCCATTCGTTTCTGTTTAGTTCCCCAGGCGTTCTTTAGTTAATCAAGTTTTGTGTACCTACTTGTACAGCATTGCAGTTTTAACCTATAGCATTGTTCAAACGCTGTAGTCATGTTTTAATCTACTGAGGGCATTTATCTGCAAAAAAAAAAAGATAATTTAGAGCTTAATTACTCTTTAAACATACAACTTATGTGGAGGGATTTAAATTCAAAGAACATTTGCAGGTTATAAGGGTCCTGCCAAAGTTCAGACATAGATCTAATTCAGAATGTGGCATGATGCGATTTAAAGAAATAATGTTTACAGACTCTATCCATCCAAACTGAAAGCGCTAGACCTATTTCATGAAGAGAGAGATCAGCAAACAATTACCTAAATATCTCTGCCTAGCCGGTAAAAACATATCCCAAAATATTGTAACGGATTTATAAAGTGGTGCTATGCAGGATTAACTCAAAGGGATCTTTTTAAAAGCACAGAATTTGCAACTGGAAAAACGTATGCACAACTTTGGGGGTGGTCAATTACATTTATACCCCTCACACTTAAAAATTAACAATTCAAAATGAGACAGAGGCTTTTCTTTTCAATGCATATCAAAGTCGAAGTCAATTACACAGAACCCTGTAACCGACCAGTTGGCTTTAGCCCGGAAATACAATGTTAATCTCTGCATGAAGAAGACTAAATGAAACAGATTTGTACATAAGTACTTTTTGGAGGTCTCTATGCTGACGCCTGTGTGAGTCAATCTGGGTGGTCAGCTGGAGAAAGTGTCTAACCACATGCCCATCATGTTTCGGATGTCTTCTTCTGCCCCTCCTGGCTCCATATCCACTGTTAGCATACTTATGTGTCGATGAGCGCACGCACACACACCTTACACTTCTGCTGCTAAGTCAACTCATCTGTCAGCCCATCCGTCACCTGTCATCTGCTTTCTGGCTTATTCTGCTCTACTTATTGGAAGTCACTCAGGGTTAGCCTATCAGCTGAATGTCTCAAATTTCTCCTCTCCAACAATCTGCAGCCATTTTGTCTGCTCTTCAGCAGCAAAGCCCACCAACTTGCAACTCTGTCAGTTCCCTTGTCTGCAAATGTGTCTGTCTAGTTCTCTGTCCTCATGTTTTCAGATTTTACTGTTAGCAAGTGTGCCACTTCACACGGATCAGAGATATACAGTCTATACCTTTGCTTAAGCTAGTAAATCAGTTTTTAAGTAAGCATTTTGCCTTCAGGCATGAATTTGGTCTTTGAGGGGTTGACGGATGTGATCAGTAAGTAAAGGAGATAAAAAAGGTGCAGATTAGGAGAAGTAAGGAGAAAAATAAGAGCAAGAATGTGGATAGCAGTAGAAAATATTCACATTTCAAGAGATTTACAAATGAGTTATAAAACAAGTTATAAGTTGGCGTTATCTAATATATGTTTACATGCATCATAACCACTACAGAATTAATTTAGCAAATTGCAGTAATTGTAGTTTTTTCTTAACTCCAAATGTAGATGAATTTGGAACAGTATCTTTACTGCAGAGGGAAAATCATGTTTTTGGATTTATAAATGTTTTAGAAGTGTAATTAAATAAGTTACTGCTTATCAAAAACTGCTATAAGGAATGACTAAATTGTTTGAACTGTCCTGACTTTATTTAATCGGCATATCTGAGCAGTTAAATTAACAGTTCAGAGAGCCACTAATGAAGTTATAGTTTTTCTTTAATACTTAATAGATCTAAAAATGCCCAATCAATGGTTAACAACTATTTAAATAGTGTCAGTGGCTGTTATACAAATGACTGTTGCACTAAAACCTGGTAGAAACTGATCTAAAATAAACACTGTGAGGTTGTTAGTAATTCAGCACTTTGTTTGCCAACATTAGCATTTGTTTCTTGTCAGAGATGCTTATCACATGACAAAAACCTTAAGGTTATCTCGCATTTGTTTTTACCATCCTGCTCTGTCTTTTAGAAAGTATTTAGAAAAGAATATTAGTTTAGCACCACCTGAAAACTAAATATTAATATAATTTTACTGAATAACAGCTATATGACATTTTTGACATTCCTATACACACTGCAGTATATGATTACAGCATTTGTCACTGACTGAAATTTTGTCTTTAATGTAAAAATTTCACAAATTTTATATTGGAGGAGCATTATAAACATGGCAAAATAATTGTCACAAGTTTGTACGGGCATCTGTTTTAGGCCTTATTGGGAATTTTTCTGAGGCTTTTATTTTGATTATATCAATATGAATATTTTATTTTATCAACCAAAATTACCAAATATAATGTGATAAAACCTTTTGGCTACATTTTTTAGCCCTAAACTGTCTCCTCTGAGTAAGAATATCTGTTGCTTGAGGAGTTGGTGGGTTGAAATTCAAATTAAATGAGGACTTAAGCCCAAATAATAAATGTAAAAAAGGAACCAGAAACAAATCTTTACATTTAGCTAAATGTAAAAAAGTGAAATGAGAAATTGTAAAAGTTTTGACTTGTAAAGTAAAAAGAAAAAGTAAAAAGGCATAAAAGAATGAACTTTCTAGTGGTCCAGTGACCACTATTAAGCCCATAATCAGAAAATGGGAGGCAGTATACTTCACCTTAAACCAGACATGACCAGGGGGGTCAGAGGGGTCAAACCTGTGATCCCAAAGGTTGTGAAAGACCCCCAGCATCAGAAAGATCTGGAATTTTCACTGTTTTTTTTTTTTCTTGAGTAAAACATTAACCTGCTGTGGCCTCTTTCTCTGCTTAATACATAAAAGCCGACTGCTAAAGAAGCAAACACTTTTTAGAAGAATGTTTTAACAATCCAATTAAACCCTGGAGGAATAAAGTCTAATGAGATCAGACCAAACTCTGACTACTTGGATGTCTTTGAACACACATTGTTTAAAAGAGGAAAGGTGCCGATATCCCCTCTAAAAGCCTCCTATGGTACTGACAGAGATCCTATAATCTACCTGAAGGATGGATGAATGAAGTAATTCACCAGGATAATATTTAATGTTGAAATGATAAAATTACACCTCAACATATGATAATACATTCTGTATGACTAGTTTCCAATAAAGGAGGCATATTTAAGTTGTTTTCCTCAAAATATAGCATTTTTATAAGGAATCTAATAAGCCGCCTATAATAAAGATACTGAATATGATATAACTTCCTTCAATGCTTTGTCCTTGTGACATTTTCTTTTTCTATTAATTTATGAGTAATTTGTTTTCATTCATGTTTAGATATCTTAGCTCGTACACGTTAGGAGTAAATTTATTCTCTTGGCCTTATTAGAAACGTATTTATAGCTGACGTGTTAAATAGTAATTCCCTGCAGTTTAACTTGGTCACAGTAAATAGAGAGAGAACCACATTATAGAACAGCTAGATTTAACGGACTATAGAGTCTGGATAATTGCTACCCTAGTAGGTCGATGTTATTCACAAAAATAGAGATAAACAGATGATTGTTTAAAGCTCAGCTTTGAATAATAAAACCCTTATTTTATTTGTAAAAATGTCTCCGTATTCTTAAACTGCTGTTAAAAACCAACATTTTGTGCCTTTTCTATACTGGAGAAATAAATGATTAATTCCATAAAACATTTGTCAGCATGGAAATCAAAACAGCCATTGAAACCCCAGTGTGTTATGGAATGTTTAAGAAATCCAGTGGTAATCTTCAGAGAATCCACTGTAAATCTGGTGGCCAGTTTGGAATTCCTCGTCCAGGAACCCAGTCAGCACGGCACAGCAGCTGGGGATTATGGAGTAATGTGGAGGGAACCCAGTACTCACACACATACACAGATAAAGACAAGCACTGGAGAACGAAAACACTTATGCAGACGTACTGACTTAGAAAAGCCCTTTACAAAAATATAAACACATTCTCACAGAGTTTAAGTTCAGGACAGGATGCTAATTGCTTGCCCACCCCCCTCCACACACACACATACACCGTGGAGGAGGCCAATTGGAGCACAGCTGGAGGGGAGTTTAGACCCAAGAAGGAGTCTGGTAGCCTGGTTGTGTAGGCATGCATGTGTATGTGTCTGTGAAAGACACAGAGAGGAAGAACGAATGAGAGAAACAGATGTAACAACTGAGAACAGCTTCCTGGCACATGCAACAAGTAGTTTAACGTAATTGAGAGAGTCATCAAACCAAAAAATGGACAAATTGAAAACATTCCAAACAGAACAGAAAAGGCATTGAGGACTCAGTCTGAAGTGAAATTTAACTATGTAATACCTGTTTAAGGATGACTTCCTTAATGCCGTTATTACACAGATAGTGCTCTCATAAATCAGGTCAGATATTCGAGAGGATAATTGGGGGTATTTCTCTTTAGGTCTGACAGTAATTGAGAGTAATGTGAGCTGCTCTAATTCCACGGTATTAGGACGATTTCTGATGGATTTTAGAGGAAACAACGACTCGTTATGTTCAGCGCACCTGCCCCTCTCCCTCTCCCTGATACACACTAAAGTACGGAAGCACACCCACACACAGTGCTGGTCAGTGTGTCTGAAAGGGCAGCAGACAGCTGCTACACAACTAAAAACACACAAACTTACTCACACCATGCAAATATAATCAAATTCTAAGTATTTGGAACTTTAAGGTTTTTTTTATTTTTTTTTGTCCAAATTATATTCTCCAAATCACAGACAATGAGTAAATATAAATTTGATTTTCAAAAAAGTGACACAAATGGCTCTACTTTTTTCATACTTCATCCAAATAAGTTAAGTTATACAGAGCTATATTCTATATTTTTGCTGCTATATAATTAGGCTGCTGGAGGACATAGGGACCACTTTTCTTCATTCTGTTTCATTGTATCTTTAGCACTGACTACCGAGCAGCAATGGAGAAATGTTTTAAACAATGTATTGCTGTTGGAAAAATTGGTCTGACATTAATATGTCAGCTAGTAGTGACAACGTTGCTTCCAGACATGTTTAATAGGAACATCCAGAAGATGCTGACAGGAGAAACAGCTGATCAGTCACATTAGGTAAAGGGTAGCTATGTCAGAACTGATTCTGAAAGTGTTTTACTCTCCCAAAAATCCCCTCAAATGAGCGTATAAACTTTTTTGAGGCTTTGAGAGATTTTCTTTTTTTAGTTTGGCTATTTTCATCAACCTTTTCTGATGTGCTCCTTCATCACGTTCCATTAGGAAAGGAAAAGATGATAGAAGCAGACTATGTGTAAGAAAGAAAACCCAAAGTATCAGCAACTTGACCCATGAATGACTCAAAAAAGATCTCTCCACTGTGGCTGAATTAAACTTATCCTGCAAAGGAGTTTGGCACCTTAATAAAATAATTCAATTGAAAAAAGTTTTTTATATTTACCCAGGTCATCCCATTCTAACGTAAAATGTGTCTGATCGGAAAAAAGTGTTAAAAAAAAAAGGGAAAAAAAATCTATATGAGTAAATGTTTTTCTAAGCATTTGCCTTTTCATAGAGTGATGACAAAATGTCGCACAACAAACAAGGAAACTGCAGATTGTCTTAATGTGAACAAACCTAAAAAGCCTTTATGCAAAATCAAGTACAGAAGTTTAAGATTAGAGAAAGGAGGCAGCAGACTATTGGGGAATCAAAAGAGAAAGTACTCTTACTGATCCATTCAAGAGGAAAATGAGTGCAATGGGAAATTTAAATGAACTGCTGTTTTTATTTGCTATAAGTTGTTTCATCATTAGTTCATACAGAATATAAAATAAAACCTGGTTTGAAATCATTTTAAAAATGTTTCCCGATTTAGTCTTGGGAAAATATTTCATATGTTTAACTTCATTTAATGATGTCAGATTATTTGTCAGCATGAGTTATGACAACTTAGGGGTCTGGTAATAAAACAGATTAATGGCAGAGATGATGCGAGGACATCTCTTTAGGTAACGTGACAATGATAGTGCAGCAATATAAAGTTGCTGGAGTTAAACTTACTTCAACTGTACTTCATCGTCCTAATGTGACACTTCATAATGAAGTTTTAATCACAGAGATAAAAAGTCCAAACAGCAAAGCAATAAAAACTTAACTGGAAAATAATGAGTGGTTGATGATATATCACAGTTTTTATCAAATTAAGACCCAGAAACAAAAAGATAAACAAGGTTGCAAGTAAAAAAAAAAGAAAAAAAAAGTTAACATTGTATTTCTTTAACAGTAAAATTAAGTTGTTTCAATTTAATTAAAAGAATTGAAATGATAACCAAAAAGAGCCACGCTGATTCACAGAAAGAGCATTAACACTGTTTCTAATTGCTTTAAAAAATAGAGATCACATCTAGAGATCATTAAACCACATAGTACTTGTAAGGTATAGAACATTTCCGCTGCTGTAATCCCTGACGTATTAATCTGACTTAAGGTTATCTTAACCTACAAATTTATAAGCTCTAATTTTAATTAAAATTTTAATTTGCTTCTTCTATAAATGTTTAATGCCTAAATTTCATAAGTTATTTGATAATTTTCATAAAAAAAGTAAACGCTAACAACTTCAATTGGGAAATAAAGAAACAGACTTTGGTACACAACAATTTCTTTAGCTCTGTAAACTTAAACTACCTGAAACTGAGCTAAATTTATATAAATCTGATATTTTTGTGAATGTTTTTCAATACTGTATCAAAAACAGGTTAAAAAAGTGTGTAATTTTGTTGTGCAGAGCTATGAAGAACCTGCAGGGTGTAAAGCAGTTACATATATGACCACCCAAACTGTAAATTCTTAGGGACCCTTCACCTGAATTGTCCCAATGATCTTCAGGGGTTAAGTCAAACATCATGTAGAATTTTTTAAATTTTTTTTATTTCAAGATAAAAGTCACTGTAATGTTTTCTACATTCTTTTATAATCCAAAAAAAACAACAATGCCTTGTTTTTTCTTAACATTATGATTATATTTCTGATTTGTTTGCCAAAAGTCAAAGTTCTTGTCAGAACAAGTTGGACAGAGGGTTAAAATATGTATATTCTGCCTGCTTTTATGACATAACAATGCGTCTTTTCATTCAATTAAAACTGAAAATACAACAAGTGCTAGAGTCTAAATATCCACAAGAAGAAAAAAGACATGTACAAAAAAAAAATAAAACATTTCTGTGTACAGTTTCTGTGAAAGTAGTTCACCACCTGCTTTTCCACTTCTCACCAAAATAAAAAAAGCAACGAAACACTTGACATGTGGGAATGCTAATGAATGAGGACGCTTCAGATTGGCGCCAACACATGGAGTTCCTACGTGTGATGGATGGATTAGATTTCTGATGGGCTTGCCAAAAGTCAAAGTTCTTGTCAGTACAAGTTGGACAGAGGGTTAAAATAAAATAATAGAAAAAATGGTGAGAATGGTCAACTTAAGAATATTTTCTATGACGAATTTTATGATTGACGGGTTCTACAGCGACTCTGCTAATTAGGTGACCTTTGAAGACACTTTTATTTCATTATATCTGAGGTGAAGTTGCTGAGAATATCCTTGTGCTGGGATTTTCAGATTGTGTAATACCAGTAGGAAAAAAAACACATAGTACATTCCTTTAACTTTAAAATAAAATATTATTTTTTGGTATATAATATTTGGTAAATATTATTTATTTAGTTGGAAAAAAATAGCCAAAGTAAACAAGATTTATTAAAGCTACATACATGCATGTGTATTTGATGACATCCAGAAAATTTAGGACTGTAAAAATAAAGGAACGTCTGAATATTTTAACTCTACTGAGTCAAATCATTAGCAGTGACACCCTAGAAGGCGAATGAAGCTCTAAGCTGTTTTTCCACTTATGGTTAAGTGGGTTTACACACTGTGCATCAGGGTGTATTTGTTTTCTATAGATGGCATTCTGTTGGTTCAGCTGTTCGTGTGATTTCCGTTGTGTGGGTGTGTGTGTGTATACGTGTGTTTTCTTGTCCCCCGATTTCTAAATCTCTCTTAACTTTTGACCTCTTAAAAGTCACGAGACATTTCATGGGTTCCCACCTAACGCTTAGAGGAAGAGGTTAAAGGCTAAGCCGGGTTTTTATCAACCTGGATTAGCAAGTAAACTAAATTCAAAGATAAAGAAAATTAAATGTTCAACAGCATTTGCTAAAGATAATTAGCATTTGGTCAAACACAGAGCCACAAGATATTAGGAAATTAGATACAATAAAAAGAAAAACTCAGATGTCTACCTACTTTGTCTGAATAAATATATATTTTTTTTGCAAAATATAAGGATAATAAAAAATGACGGTGTTTAAAATTCTAACAGTATATGTTAAACCCGAGGCAACCCTCACAGACACTGAACACATCTAAGTTAGACTGTAAAGAACTTAAACAGAACAGCACAAGGTTCCCATAGATAAAGAAAATAGGTGAAAGCTCATATTTTTTTTGACTGTCAATTAAGTTTAACTTATTTAACTAGTAGTTTGTCATCGACAAAATGAGCAATATAGGGTAAATAGAATAAAGTGACAAAAAAGAAGAGAATAAAACTGTAAAGATTAAGTGTAAATTTCTAGAGCAAAACATTTCTAGAGCAAATTAACCCAAAAGACATATTTTCAAAGTTTTTTGCTATTACTTATCTTTTATTTATTCAGTTTATCTTTTCACAATTCCAGATCTCGTCCATACATTTGAAAGCTTTATTATTAAACGCAAGCTATTTTGTTCAGTTTAGTTTCAATTAGCAAAGTAAACACACTACGTTTCTAAGGGTCCGGATCCTTGAATAGTCAGACGTTTTCCAGCTCTAACGGAGGCAATTCAAATGGCTGAAATTAGGGATGCACGATATTAAGATTTTGGCCGATATGCCGATAATTTAAAACTCATGTAGCCGATAACCGATATCGATACCGATGTTAAAGCTGGACAAAAATAAGTAGTCATTGAAAATAGCAGTTTTGTTATCCATTTCTGACACTTTGAAAAATAATATACTCAAATATATTTTCATATGCTGATATCAAATAGATTTTTTAAAACGCGGTATCGATCTATTTTACTTTAAAAATCTCGTGAAATTTCATCGTTCTGTTACAAACTCTCGTGATATTTTGCAAATTCTTGTGAGATTTTGTTAGTAAAATAGATCGATACCGCGTCAATATATCGACATATAAAAATATGGTAAAATTTTAATGACATATAGCAATATTTCATTAGTAAAAGAGATTGATATGGTGTTTTTAAATGGCAATATATCAGCATATGAAGATATTGTGATATTTTAATGTATCAATATTTTTTCCCTCGTCTTTAGAAGTTTTTAAGTCTGTAAAAAAGAAAAAAGAAGATTTTGAGGAAGAAGAAGAAGTAGTATTTTTTTTAGACTTTAGAAACTCAGAAGCTGATCAAATATCGGGTTAAATATCGGTGGGGTGGCCGATGTCCGATATTCAGTTTTAAGGCCGATACAGGCCGATACCGATAGGGGGCCGATTATATCGTGCATCCCTAGCTGAAATACTTCCTTAGCATATTAGCAAGATATACAGAAGTCTACTAATAAACTTTTTAATGTTTCAAATCTGTTAGTGCAGAGAAACAGGCTGAAGAGAAACTGTCAGACAGGATTCAGTTACCTCTGGTTGATACATTAGCAAAAACACACTAAGAAGTGAATCACAATCTAAAAAGCTTTTCTAAAAAACTTTCAGCTACTTCCATTTGCTCTAACTGGGTTTTACACGGATATTGCTTGCCAATACCCAGTGACAGAAGGTTATCGTGGTAAAGAGTTTTATTTTGCCAATCAGTGTAACAGTGCTACTCAGAATCAAAATGTAGTGAATTACAGGCAGATGGGGTTTACAACAGACTTAGTTTACATCTCTGGGTAGGCTGCAAGTCTTCCAGGTCTGCAGTTGAATGCTGTTTTCTTTTCCCTCATCGGGCAGAAAACAAAAAAACTCAGAACATTTAAAAAAAAATGAAAAAAATTAAATTGGATACTTATAGAGAATGCTTTTTTTTTTTTTTTTCCTAAATAGTGGTCGACTCATCTGTCCATTACATTCTCAGTGTTTAGCAACCCAGCCTGTGCTATTTTAGTCATGGATCTGAACACCATTAAAAAGTAGAGTGGTAAATATAACATGATATATCCAACACAATACATAGAATAAAAAGAAAAAAAAACAACTTATAAAAGCATCTCTTTACACTGCCTTATATTTCAGCTTCAACCACCTAAACCTGACAAAGGGACGTATACAGTCTAGATTTAGATTTAACAAACAATGATACAGATGAAAAAAAAGCAATATTATAAACACTAAAAATCCCAACAGAATAACCATTGGTCAAAGAAAAATATCAAACAATATTAAAGGTAAAATATGTTAGTTATGGTCTTAAAATCAAAGAGAAAAAAGTGGTGTCTCTTCAGCATCCTGAAAACCCATTGAAACTGATAAAAAAAATAAATAAAAGGACACAGATAAAGAACAGGTAAAAAATGAAATAGGGGAATATAAAAAGAAACAAAGAGGAGGGGTAGTGTCTGAAAAGAGAAGAAAAAGGAATACACAGCGCTGCCCTCCACAAAGCGAGTGTGCTGAAGGTCAGCATCTGCTGAGAATAATGGGCACTACTTTAGAGGAGCCCACATGTGCTCAGACGCCTGGGTGCTCACTTGTTCACATTTCAATGAAACTAAACTCTGTTCAGAGGCTCCTATCTGTCTCTGTCAATAAAGCTCTGTCAGATATGATTAATTCAGCAGTATATCATCCAGGAATTACTGGTAAAGGAAACCAACTTAATTACATTCGCCTGTGTAGTTAAGTGTTTATGCACAAGGTCTCAAAAATGCCATCTTTGAGTGTTTGAAGATGCATAGTTTAAACTAAAGCTGCCATGTGCAGAGAAATGAGAACAAATGTTTTGGGCATATTCAAATGTTTAGAGAGTAGGAAGGAATTACAAAAAGAAAATGAAAAAAATCTTATACAGTAAGTGGCTAAACTTGAATATATTATAAATAGAGCAAAGAAAGAGCTTAAATTAGAGCACTGAAAAAAATACGATTTTAGTTGCATAAAAAAAAAAAATCCGCACAGAAATGGAAAATCAGGGCAGGAAAGGAACCCATTAGAGGAAAATAAGAGGAACTGAAGGATGAGGGCCTTCCAGATGGTAGGAGACTGTTGCCTCGGAAACACAGAGAGGGCAGAACAATGGGGATTTGGAGTGGCGTTTTGTATCCCATCATAATACGGCCATGCCATTTGGAAACTGAGCAGAGAAGCTGCAGCCAACGTGATAAAGACTTACAGTGAGCAGTTTATTGGGATTACCTCAAATGTAAGATGAAATAAACCCAATGCTTATAATCTATTTACGTTTTTAACACTTTCAGATTTAAGAAGTGCACTGAATATCTGTTGGTACGTGAAAGATGCAAATAAACCTTTTAAGGCAAGAATAAATAAAAAAAAAAAGCTAATTTAAATGTATTTTCTCTCAAAGGCATCTATATGTAGCATCTATGACATATACCATAACCCCATAGTAGTGAAAATAATTCAAACTAGGAATGACATCCGGTTATTCAAACACCATCCTTATTCAATTCATAGTTGAATAGTTAGTGGCTTCCTGAGATATAGTAAAATACACCACTAAACACACCATATCCTATTGAAAAGGCAATCATTATTTCACATCTTGAGCCCCTTATATTTAATAGCTTCAGGGTGGTGAAATTTAAGTCCGTCTGGGGCTAAAAGGTACAAATTTCAGCCTAAGTTCTGATCCCTAAATCATTCCTAATCTCAACCATAATGAGAACAAGGTGCTTACTTAGAGTAAGACATTTTGAAACCAAAATAAATGACTATAAAAACATGAATATAGTTATGGATTTAAGCATTCACATGGACAGAATTAGGTGCCAGAAGAACATCTTTATTAGATGTAGATAAAGTAAGTATCAAACATGTTAAAGTCTTCCTTAGTTGAAATAATCTTAATATATAAAAATTTATAATGATTGTGGAAAAAAGCAGACAAAATCAACAACCTTAAAAAATGTTTTAAAGCAAATTAATAATTCATGTTATATGAAAAATATATTAACAATAATTCATGTTATATGAAAAATATATTAACACAAAAATTATGTATTAAAAATGAAAAAAATATTTGTATAAAGAAATATAAATTCAAGAAAGCAGGAAGATAAATATTTAGAAAATATTCGTGCTACCATGGGTGATATTAGCATACAGCATTTCTAAAGCAGTGCGAAAATGATACAAGTTGGGAGGAAAAGACTTCGACATGTTTTGTTTTACTGGTTTAATTCATGGTAATGGCAACGTTTGCAGCATTTCTAAACTACAAAATGTTCTCCTAACTGCTGCTGGAGCCATGAAACATTAACATAAACCAACAAGTCCCCCTTTAATATCTTGACAAAGCACTCGGCCACAGTTACCCCTGGGCATGTTTTTTTTTTACGCAAGACTCCACTGCTGAAGAAAAAGTGCTTTAGTGCTTTTTTAACCTTATAACCCGTCTCATTTACTGTACGCTTGTACATGCAAGCGCCAAATATGTGTCCAAATAGAACTATATTCTGTTATATAAATTATTATTTATTGGACAGTAAAATAAAATATTCGTATTTTGTGGGCCACAATTTTTGTCCAAACATTCCTTCTTTTTAAAGGGGACAAAATAAGCTGTTAACTGTGATATCTCACAGCTTAAGTTGACATCTGTGGCTTTCACATGTTACGTATGCTAGCTATCAGGATCCCAGTTTTTGTGTTCGTCTGTTTGTCTTGTCTTTTGTGTTTCTCCCCTCCACCACCAGGAGGCACCTGGCTCCGTTCGCCTCCTCACACACCTGCAAGCTGTTGCCTCATCACCGGACTGCTCTTAAGCTGCTGGTTGCCACAACTTCGACGCCAGAATGTTTGCCAGTTTGGGGTACTCTAGCCAAGCCTTGTTTATGCTGAGTCTAATCTGAGTTTTTGCATTTTGAGTTTATGTCCTCTAGTCAAACTGAGATCACAGAGTTTTACTGAGCGCTTGTTTCTCCCTGAGACTAAACCTTGTTTGTTCTTTGCCTTTCGGCAGGAAGCCTTCCTGCAAACTGGACCTTTTGGACCGCCTTCTCCCAAGTGGGATCAACTGAGTATTATACTGAGCGCCGGATTCCAAACAGGAGGTTTGGATCCAGCCACCTTTGAGCACACTGATATCTCCCTGAGTAAGGAAGTCATCTTCACCGCGACCCGTTCAAGTACCACAGGAAAACTGAGTTGCAACCAGTGGCCACATCATTCTGCTCCATTCGAGTTGTGGGTAAACCCTGTTCCGCCCTCAACCGAATCAAACATTCTCTGGAAGTCCAACACACAGACTGAAGTCTAAGTGTCTCTTCTTCTCTGGAAACGTGAGTGGCAACAAATCCTCTCCTTCAAGATTGACAACTCCAATTTCCCACTGAGCCTGAACCTAACAGTCTGTCTTCCCTTCGTCTTCCAGTCTCCGGCTGAGCAGAGTTCGGAGGAACTCTGCACCGAACTCAATATACACTTCAATAAAAACCGTTGAACTTTTATATTGTGTCTCTCTGTTTGGCTTCATTGCATGTGGGTCCGAGCCTTAGAAAAAAACATGACACTAGCATAGTGGTAGGGATGAATGCTGACCATAAGCCCCACCCATAACTGTAGAGCTTTTCTCATTTGCTACAATTTCATTTGCTGGTGACATTAATTTTCTGAAATGTCACTGTGTGTGAACAAGCCTAATTTTCACTCCCACTACTTTGTGTGTTTAATAAAAAAAAAATGTAAGTCTATTTTAGATCTAGGTACTGGTTACGGTTACTGATTGCAATACAGATGATCCAGATGCTTGAACACATTTGTTTTTATCTTAATATCCAATATAACTTGAAGGAGGAAATTCCCTCTGCAGCTCACCATTAAACTGCATTCATGTGTTAGCATTCTGCAGCTGCAACTGTTGAAATGTCTGAGATGGGGCCCTTCTTCTCAAATAAACAGGAGCACATCATTAGAGTATGCAAATATTACCACGAGTTAATGATGAACTACTAGGACAAAATGGTTTAGGAATCACAATCTCTGACTTGCACAATAATGGCTATAAAACGTGCTATAACTTCAGTGCCAAATATTATTATCCAAAGGCTTATTTCCCCACAATGGAGAATATCTGTGCCAGTTTTCCAACTATGTAAACCTTCTCCCTGCGAGGAACGTATCACATAACATCAGTTCAGCTCCAAACCCATTAAAACACTGTTAAACACTTTCCACCTGGGACCCTTTAAAAAGTGTTTCCTCCCTCACCCCAGGGTCCAAGCATATCATACCCACTTGTCATGCACACCTGCATGTCCTGGAACACATTACAGCTCGTAACCCAACTTTTCAGAGACTATGATCAAGATCAAAGCTTTGAGCAAAACGCTTTTAAAGTCTGATTGAACAGGAGAAAGGAAACAGTACACAGCTAGAACATGATGAGGTCAATAAGAGTCAAACATTGGAGGATGGTGGACAGACAACAGTCCAGAGATGTAGAGTCATATAGCTGTCAGCTAATATTCAAATAACCTCTACCATAGAACATAAAGAGGCAATAAAACAGACCACAAATACCGATAAGATGGTTTAAGAGCATTTAAAGTGTTTATCCAGCATTTTGCTCCATATGCTCCAGGTTAAAAGGAAACTGTGGTAAGCAGGCCGCACAATCTGCCTTTCGACAAATAGAAAAAATTCAACTTAAAAAAGAACCCTTCTCTGAATAAAAGCTGTCTGAGGTGTTAAGGAAATGTCCACTGTGGCTGAATATCATCAGAGGGTAAAGAACAAACAGAACCATTTGAACACCTAGATGTAGCAAAAGTATTTTTTCTCTTTCAAATGTGATTACTATGTGTTTTTAATATGGACAGTCGGTATTAAACCTTATCACTCAAAGTCAGCCTTATAAAATCGGTTCTCTGAAAAACAAGAAAAAACATGATTATTGGAAAAAAAAGCCTTTTAGGGGCAAAACTTTCATCATAAAATACATACTTTCAATTTATCTATGTAATAGTAAGTATTAAGATACATACCGTAAATTCTCTAATATTGGCCTGTATTCCAATAGCGGCCGGGTCTCTAATAATGGCCGGTCTCGCTGTCAGAGGAGGTAAATAATGGCCGGTCTCTAATACAGGCCGGGGCTATAAACGTTTTTTCTGGGCATACCTCAACATTATACTTGTGGTAGTAAGTAACATACAAGTACCACAGCCCTGCGCAGCTGAACGACAGGCCGACTGCTGCCCGTCTGCGCGAGGAAGAGAACAGACACGCAGCAGAACATGAGGAGGAGCGCGAGTGATGAGGAGATTAAAGGGAGAGATGAAGAGGAGGAGGAAACTGAGGAGGAGGATTAAACAGAATTGGAGGATTTTTTTTTTTTTTTTACTTCAAACCAAGCGAGACATGGTAACTGTACTTTTTCAATAAATGAACCTAGTGTTTTATAGGTTCAAATAGACACAAAATCTCATTTTTATTCATTCCACTGGTAGTCTGTTTTGCTCAAATAGCAATAGAGGCCTGTCTCTAATACTGGCCTCTATCCAATAAAGGCCTGGTCCGCGATGCACTTGAGTGAAATAAAGGCCCGGGCCTATATTAGAGAATTTACGGTAAATACACACATTTGGCTTTTCATAAATTTAGCCTTTAACCCTTTAAAGCCCGATCCAAGAATAAAAAAAAACTGAAAATTACTTTTTTTGGGTTTGAATTCCTTATTTGCCCTTTTAACAAAATATGTAAAAAGAAAAAACAGAAATGCATTTTTGATATTAATAATTTCTTACTATGCGATAAGTCAAGATTATTTTTTGTGTAGTCTTCTGCCCTCTGTTATCAGGTATATCTGATTGTGTACAATAGGATTTTGAGCCAAGTTTTTTACCATTAAATTATGCAAAAGGTGTCAGAAGCAAAACATTTCAGAAACCGTATGTATCAAATATGATACATTTGGCATTACAGGGTTAAACTCAGTACATCTGTGTATCTTGAATGCAATATATATTTTTTGTAAATTGTTTTCGGAAGACAGATTCTTGAGTTTTATACAATGGTCAAGCTTTATCGGTATGTGTAAAAACAAAAAGGGTTTCTATGTACTATTTCACACAATCTTTATATAGTAAATTGTATTTGATTCAGTTTTATTTAATCTAAATTTTCCATAATTTATGAACCCCATTTTTCTACTGCAGTAAATGTTTAAATAGCTTCATATACATCTATTCAATTTTATATGATTTTGTGTCAATTAAAGGGCACAAAAGCGCATGTTTTTCCTGTGGAGGATGAGGAGAGCCCACCTGCCCCCACCATCCTCACCACCTTCTACAGAAGCATTATAGAGAGCGTTCTGACCAGCTGTCTCACTGTGTGGTGAGGAGGCTGGAGCGTCGTAGACTGGAAGAAGGTGGGAAGAGTGGTGAGAACAGCAGAGAAGATCATTGGGGCTCCTCTTCCCTCCATAAAAGACATTTCATCCCAGCGCTGCGTGTCCCGTGCCTGTAACATCATCATTGACCCCTCACACCCCCTCCATGGGCTGTTCTCCCTGCTGCCCTCTGGGAAGAGGCTTTGCAGCATTCAATGCAGGGCCAGCAGATTCTGCAACAGTTTCTCCCTCACTACCATTAAACATCTGAACTGTTGAGAAACTCTAAATCATTTCACAGACACCACATCACACTGATAACACCAAACCAAAAACACTGCATAATTGCACCATATATATTTAATCCTCTGAATTCCTTTTCAATGCGTTTTTTGCACCATGTTTTTTTCCTCCAACACTGTTTACATTTGATCACTACTGCACTTTAAGAAATGGAAATGTCATGAGAGGTGTACAAACTGAAATCTCATTTTGTAAACACTTTGTGTATACAAAATGACAATAAAAGTTGTCTAAGTCTTAACCTCAATGATACCCAACTTTGCTCTTAGCATGATGTTTTAGAGCATATTCATAATGTGTTTACTGATAACAGACCAGGACAAACTTTTTTTTTCATAAGACTTTTAGGAAAACTAGTATGTTAAGAAGATTACAACTTAAAGTGGTAGGGAAATAGCTGGTCCAACTGCTGCATTTACGAATTGTGATTGGTCGTTTATCAGGGCGGGATCGTTGTGGCGGAAGGTTCGCAAGCAAGTTTGGTTGTGGCCGGATTGTCGGAAGCATCTTGCTAACCAGTTAGCAACTTAGTGCTAGTAGGTTCCCAATGGGAAATTACAGTGAGATCAAGTAGCAATTAGCATTGACACCTTCAAGGAATGCTATGGACAGCGGAAACATGCAAGAGGAGGAGAGTTTTGTGGCGGAGGTCAAGGATGAGTCTCCTACATCATACATTTTTTATTTAGAGGAGGAAAGTGGGGACAAAGATGTTGTGGAAGAGGACGCCAGGGCGGCAAAAGCTTGGTTTGGTGTAGAAGGCTTACAGCCGTACATGTTTGAGCCCTTGCCTCGCAACGCTGCCAGTTCTGTTAGCTCTACGCCTGCTGAAGACACAGACGTCCATCCCCGTGAACACTGGGACGGAACTCAATGGTAAAGGAAATTATTCTTTTTTGTTATTCTAACTGTTGCATATATTAGCTGCGACATATGAATCAAGATGCTATGACTGAAAAAATGTGATTGACAGATGACTGTTGATAAATGATTGGCCGAATTTAGGTGTAAAATCTGACGTATAACTAACTGGCCCGCATAAGATAACGAAAAAAAAACCCATCGATTTTAAGAGAGGGTTTTTATTTTTAAAATAGAAATTTTCTAACTTTTGAGACAATATCATCTGATAAAGAGTACATTTATATACATGTTTAAGCCAGAAAGATTTGACATTTAAATATTATTTCCCTACGACTTTAAGATACTGATGGCAAACTAGTAAGTTAAGAAGAATACAAGTTAAGATACTGATGGCAAACATGATGAATCCAAAAAAACCAAAGGTATTGTTGGTATATCATTATTAAACCCATGTTGTTTATTCAGTATAATTTTTAAATGATCTTCACTCTGTAACAACAGGTCTTTGAGACCTATTCATCATTAATGTGATTTTTTTTCCCCAGAAAAACCTAATATTTACAATCAGACACATTTTGTAATCAGAAAATTTGAAATATATTGCATGGAAAGCCCAATTTATCATTTACAAATCAAAAAATATTTAATATATTAAAACTACTTCTTTAGTGCAAAATGTTAAATGAAGATTTGTTTCAAAATATTTTAATATCCTAACAATAAATTCTCAAAACAGAAAACAGCCCACTGAAATGGAATATAGAGGCAGGTAAATAAAAGTTGTATTACAAACTTCAAATAATGATGGTACATTCTAAACAAATGGATTTAACCTTATAAAGACCGAAGGTTTTCTAGATGAGTTTTAAACTTTTTTTTTAATGCTTCAACATGCAAGAAAAAAACCCTGCTGAAACTCTCTCAAAGGAACCCTTGAACAACTAACAAACAATCAGGATCTCAATGATTCCAGAGAAACTGAAAAAAACAACAACCGAACAATGGGTTAGATTGTGCTGCAGTGGTGAAGTGGTCTGGGAAACTCTTAGGCCTGGATGGGAGGTCTTCTCAAGAGTGCAAGAGACCTTCTCATTTCATTTCTCTCCACTGGCAGCCTGAAATGATTCGTAAATGTCCTTTTCACCCCAAGTTCAGCAAGAATGGAAATGAGCCACTGAGAGACGGAGGGAGCAAAGGGGAAAAACGGATAGATGTGAAAGTAAGTAGCAGAAACTGGTGCCATAAAACTGAAGACTCCGTTAAAATGTCTGCACTCTGATTACAAGAAGACTAAATAATAATTTAAATAAAACTATAATAAGGAACAGAATCTTTCTCCAGAACTTTGGGTCTTTTATTTTAATACAGGGCATGACCAGGACAAACTGAAAATAGGATGTCTGGCTAATCAAACTGGACCAGGAATTTATTCCAAATGAAAAACATGAGTGTATTAAACATAAGTACATCATAATACGACTAGCTTGTATTTGTAACAGCAGATCAGTCATTCAAAATAAAAGCCCTACATGATAAAAAAAATAACATGTTTTAAAGTGAGTTCTATATGTAGATGATGATAAGCCATCTGGATCTGCAACATCTAAATAGATACCATGAGCTAGCTGATTAAAAATTTTGTCTCAAAATGTAAAGTTTATCAGGGAACGAAGCCTAAGCTGTCTAGTGATCAGGACTTAAAAAAGAATGTTGTTACTCTAAGAAAAACAGCCCAACCAACAGAAAAAAAAGCCTTCAGGACAAATTTTACTTTGCAAAAACAAAACCACTACATTGATTCCACTTCCTTCACTGTTTCTTTCTTGATAAAATTTCTTGTTCGATAATTTCATTGAAAAGCCTTTGAAATATTTACATTCTGGATGTTTTAAAATCTGTCAACTCCTGACCTTTGTCTGTTTATGTCGCTGTGTTCGCTCTCTCTCTCTCTCTCTCTCTCTCCCTGCATTGCGATGTAATGAAGACAATAACGGGTGTGTGTGTGTGTTTGACACAAAGAACGTGCAAATGGGTCATGAAGGAGGCACACATGGGGCATAACCTGCTAATGTAAGCCATACACAAACTCTGATGGCCATCAACTGACCCCAGAATAATTGAAATAAAACAGTGCGGGGACACACACACATATACACTCTCTGACACACACTGCTCATTATCAAGATGGGCATGCACATTCTTGGTCACTGAGGTTATTTAAAACAAATATACTTTTATACAAACAGCTTTTTAAAGTTTAAAAAATAAATTAACATCTTAAACGCTAAAAAAGAGTTTTCCTCTCTCATTAGTTACAGATTCGCAAATTGGTTGTAGAACTATCTGTATGACATCTACGATAGAAAATATAAAATCTAGATAGTAAACATAATAATATAAACTCATACTTATTTCTAAACAAACTGCAAATGGATTTAAATGTTTCTGCTTATCATAAAGGCAAAGGTATAAGAGGCTCTCTAACTCAACAGGCTTCTTTGTTCCAGAATAGAGAGGGAGAAGTCTGGGAAAATGGTAGAAAACAGGGAGATGGTGGGGAAAAGGTAGGGAGGTAGTTTTATGAAAAGACAAAGAGAGGAGAAGGTGGGAGATTTAATGTGAAGGGTCACAGCGTTGTTCCCTTTCTTTTCTTATTTATCAAGAAAGAGAAACCTTTTCACAACCAGGAGTGTTGGTGGTCCCCATTTCGCAAGGCATAGATCAGGAGAATGGCTGCAGATGAGAATGGCAAATAAAGTGCTGGTTGGGTTGAGTGTATGCAAGTTTGGTGATGAAGACACAAAAAGGAGAATTTCAGAATATTAACTTCTTAAATGAGGAAAAATAATGCTGAAAAATTGCAAAGTTAAGTAAGTAGATGGAAAGATAAATTACTTACATGTTGCTTTAATGCAATTCTTGGTGGGGTATCATATTTCAAAGAAACATATTAAAAGTATTTGATCCTTTATAGGCTCACCTGTTAAAGACTTTAGTGACCAAAGACCTAAAGCTCAGCAAGGCTGTTGTGGGCTACTCACACCCAATGTCATAATGTCCATTGATAATATTGCTGTGTCATACCATACAACTAGGGTTGGGAATTGATACGATTTTCACGATTCCAATTCCCTCATCGATTCTGTGAAACAAATAAATTCCTCATCGATTTTATCGATTCTGTGAAACAATGAACTTGGTAATTTGTCTACCTTCGCCTGGGACATTCTATTTCTGCCTGCCTTGGCGAAAACAGAAGGCAGTGAACGGGAGCTGCCAGCCTCTGAGCCAGCCAGGCTACCAGTCTAGTCACAGTCATCTAAATCTTATGGAGAAGGCATCTGTTTAACGAAAAAGCATTACTGTATAATTTTGGGAAATAAACTCATCTCCCCCTGATTTAAATAAACGAGCGTCACCTTTCTCTAGCTCCCTAAACTGTGGAGCAACTTCGTAGCATGTTTAATAACCCAAAAGAGAGGAGGGAATTTGGTTTATTTCCAGAAATGGCATATGATTTACTAGGAACCACATTAAGCAAAGCCAGTGATATAAAACTAGCTACTTACTACCAGAGTTGCCTTCCATGCTGGTCGTAGCTTTAGCTTCTGTCGGAAGGCATCAAAAACACAGCATTCGTTAAAATATATGCCACGTTGTGTGCGGTTTACCTGATGGGACGCACATTTTTTTTGTCTTGCTTTTCTAGACTTACGCTTGGTCACGTCACACTTGCTTACTGAATGCTGTGTGCATAACTAGCGTAAAAAACGTGACGTAAGTCGTGCTGCACAGCGCTAGGCTTTGGTGGTTCCTGGAACCGTTAAGAGAATCGTTAAGCGAGCTGCCAAATGGTGCCATGGGACTGGAACACACGGAACCAGTTCTGAACAGGAACCGGTTTTCGATTCCTATCGCTAGATAAAATTCTGTCTTATTGTCAGAACATCACACTTATCATGGATCACCCCACTAGTACTTGCAATGACGCTTACAGAATCCAAACAACAATCTAAAAAGACTTGTTCACACTTTTATTTTTAAGTTGTACGCTAATTTTAGGGAAAAGTTATTTGTTTTGAGTGTCAAAAAGAAGTCCTGTGCCTCAAATTGGACACTTGTGCACACTGAACTCAGACGTGCATCGGGGGAGTGTCACAAATGCATTTGACGCAGAGGTGGGCTGATAATCTTGCTAACCAGGGTGGATATTTATTGACTTGTCTGGTGACACAGCTGAAGCTCAACACTGCTCTGTTCAGTTCATTGATTATTATGCTACCCTTTAAAAGAAACGATAACATAAAAAATGGTCCCCTAACAGTTGTTAAGTGCTTTAAGAAGAGGAATGTATATAAATAAACTAAACTACCTGAAAAACATAGAGCCATTCTTATTACTTTTTAAAAATATGTACTTTTTAAAGTAAATGTTGTATTACTTTAAATAAAAGTAATACAACATTTTGTGAATTCGTCTTCCAAATGTTTATCATTCCAGTTGCTTTATTCCAACCGTTTTTGATATATCAGTGCGCCCATTTTATAATGACTGCTTTATTTTTTTAATGGGAGTTGAGTTTTATAGGGAAGCAAAATATTCAGTTTACCCTGAAACAGACGACCTATCTATTTCAAGCAGTGACATTTGCTGACAGTTTATGTGGCGAAGCACTTGTGCTTTAGGCAGGGAAACCTCATCCACTGCAGGGTCATGTTTTAATTTTAGAGCCATCAAAACCTTGTCTCCCAGAGACACACACACTCAGAGGCAAAGACCAATTCACATGTAACTCACTCAATCTACTCAATATTCCAGTTAAATAATGTTCAGTCAAACGTGCGGGATCTGATTTATTCGCCCAAAAGCTATTTGAGGACTACTTTGGAAAAATAATAGAAACGCTTAATACAGCAACTATGAAACATGGACCTGAAAGGCACTCATAAAATACACAGGTATACATGTGGACACTAGATACACATGGCCTTTGGGCTATTTCTACCTTAGTCAGGTGGAAAAATAATGTGTTCATAACGTCAGCAGCCTGGATGTGGTTACAAAAATGTTTTTACTTCTGTGCCTGATTTGGATACTGTAATAATTCATATTTCAACTAACAGAAGACAAGAAAAGGAACTTGATATTTGGGTTTACTTTTCCCCTTCACTGCAATTACAGATACAGTTCCTATTAGATGTGGTAATGCCAGCTCTGAAAATGTGAGACCTTAAAAAAGCCTGTTCTTTGAAAAAGGACTAGCTTAGCTAGAGAGTATCTGTTGACATTAATTTTAGTCTGGTCACATACGATACTCACCATTCTAAGACGATAATATGCTTTGTTCTTAATTCTTAGGTTTAGCTCTGCTCTGAGGTGCGCCTCAATCTTGCTCTCAAATCCTTTGCAGCCTCTAACAGGTTTTATTCCAAGTTTTCCATGAATTTGGCTGCATCTATCTACCTGTCCACTCTGATTAGCCTATCTGTCCCAGCTCAGAGAAAGCTTCCCCTTAAGTATGAAGCTGCTGGTTAAAGCTGATAACCAACATTAGTTTTCCTCCACATGCAGTCTATTGACTTCTTCTGGCTGGCTTCTGTTTTTCTTTGTTACTCTTACATGAAGTGTAGATTTATAGATGGTCCAACTGATGGATGTCCAGTTGACTGATTCTCCTACCTGAGATCCGGTTCTCTGCAGATCCTTCTAGATCAATGCTCCTTAGCTATAAACAGTCAGTTAAGGGCAAAGTCAATAAGTCGATGCAATCAGATGGTTTTCCTTAGAAAACTTTACACCAATCTCACCCTATGATCTGGTTGAATTGTCTCTATAAAGTGCCTTGAGATTGCCTTTTGTAAATTGGCGCTACGGAAATGAACTGAATTGCAAAAACTGAGGAGATGGCTGTATAATGGAAGGCCAAATCCATATGTTATAAATGTATTATTTTCCAATTAAAAAGGAATATTAAATGAACTAAGGAGTTCAGGACAGTCAAGTAGAGAGTCTTTATTGGCTGTTATAATGCAGAATCAGTTTACTCTAAATGACTATACATGTGACACTGAGTGATGTTTAAATTTTGCAATATTGTTTTATAATTTAAAAACCTTTTTATGTCCTTACAGTCTTGTCCATTTCTTCATCTCCGTGATTTTTTTTTTGTTCACTGGGGTCTGTATGCACAGATTGAATTGAATATTTAGTGAACGCTCTTGCCTTCATGCGGGTGTGAAGAAATAAACAGAAGTGCAATGCTTGCAAAAATGATCTGGCATCTGAAACTTGGCAGCAGAGACACTAAGTCTGTGAACTGCTGTCTTATTTTCTGTTTTAGATGTGAGATCAATTTCATGATTTTCTCTTTAAAACGAACTATTTTATATACATTCATGGGAAAATTCTCTCTTCAGATCGGCATCATAAACCAAGTGACGAAACATAAATGTGGGTTTGGTGGAGCATGTAGAAATACCAGCACAAGCTCCTGAGTGGAAACAGAAACGCAGGATGTAAAGTATGCCAGTGAGTGCAAATGTGTCCAATTTCTCCAGATACCAAAGCCAGACGTCAAAACTATCATCACTGCTCTAACCCCCATCTGCCGAAGCCATCACCCAAGCACAGGCACCCTCCCGTTTTATCTTAGACACATACACAGACACAAACACTGATAAAAAGAGGTGTGAAATACCCATCCTACACTGTTTTAACAGGGTTGGGAACCTGGCAATAAAACTTTTAATGTTCTTGAGTTCTGTTCTCAAGCCCAACCTGCCAACTCACTCTTACTGACAGACACAAACAACGGCCAACATCTGTTAGTCTGCAGAGGTGTTGGTTAGCAGCAAGAACGACAAAGTGAAAAGAGGAACAGAAACACTTCTTTCTTTCTGTTACAGCTCTTGTGTCCCTTGCTTGCAAGCTTGCAAGTTTTGAGAGTGTTAAGAGATAGTTTAAAAGCATAACCACATTCGGCTTCAAAAAATTGCAACCCCCAAAAACAGGAAAAACATAGGATACGTGTCACAATGCAAGATATCACAGAGGTTGAGAGCAAATATTAGAGAACCAAGGAGTTAAAGGACCAAAAAACAAGAATGTGAGAATATTAGGGAAGATAACACAAAGAATAACTTTGCAAGAGAGAGAAGAAAAGCAAATTGGGCTAAAAAAAAACACTAAACAGAGACTGAATGCTGGTTTTCTGACACAGCAAATCTCTAACATAAAACTGTGGCAATCTTCTAACAGCGGAAAAATATCAATTCCACCTGTCTGGAAACTGAAAATTACAAAATTGAAATTTGATTTTAAAAAGGAAGTCTTTAGCCAAACGTACAACTTAAATTTTCCATTAACAGAAAAACAGATGAAGAAATAAAAATTATTTAAAAGACAAACATAATATCTAGTTTGTAAAGTTTAAGAAGAGGGAGGAATAAAAACCGTATTTATCTGCACAAAAGCATAAAGCAGCAGAATAAACTTTATAGACAGACTGATAGTCTCTCTGCTAGGGCAAACCATCAACGTGTCCCTAATTACTGCTGCCCATTTACACCATTTATGACTAAAAGCTAATTTAGCTATTTCTTTCCAACAATACACCAAAACGCAAACTACAGTTAAGCTTATTTACTTTCTAAGAAAAGCCTTTCAAAAAGCCTTCAGCATTTAGGAGGGGATTTGAAAACAACTCTTGTGGGGGAGCAGACTTAGGAGGATCAGTTTTCGGCCTTGTCCCAGACGGTTTTCCCCAGAGCAAAGGTAAGGTGAGTTCCTATGCGAGACAAGGCCTCCAGAGACATTTGGGGAAAACATAGTAACTGAGGATTTAATTAGAGGAAGAAAAGAAAACAGAACAGAGATGGTTTCTAAAGCTTCACGCAGACAGAGGGTGTTGTACCTTGGTAAGGATGCATACTGACGTTCCACCTCTTCATATCTTGGTGTCAGACGTGGATCTGTCCCTCTTCCTGGTATCTAAGGACAAAATAACAACAGTATGGGGCAGTGGTTAGAGTCTAAATTTATTTCATCTTGCCAGAACAGCATCTTACATTAAAGCCTACATTTTTTTGGGAAAAAAAAGGAACTTTAAAACGGAGTTAAAGCATGTCTGGTGGAAAACCCTTAATCCCCTTTCTCTCTGTGTTGGGCATGTTTGTAATACTGTGCTGATTTAGAACCAACAAAGACCAGTTCATAGGGATTTAGGTTCTCTGAAGTTTGTTGGGTTGAGAGAGGATGGGGGGTAGAAAGGGTCTCCATCCAAGGTTAGGTTACTTCAAAATATTTTGTCTCTCACACACACACACCCAAAGGCATACCCTCAGTTTCACACGAAGAAAACTGCATCTCATCTTCATATTGAAAGAAAAAGGGAGATTAATCCAAACTGCTGACAGTTCAATCTGTCCCAGCTCCTCTTCTCACTGGTTCTCACTTTAACCCTCATCATCTTGTTTTCTCCTTTTTCACATATTCCTCTCATATAAACACATTCCTTCTCTCAGAGTATATTCTGGTCTATTCACCAAGGAGGTTTCAGCTGCCACAGCGCTTCCAATGAAGTTGTCTAAAACCCAAACATCAACATATTTTATATGGATATATACTCACACAGACATAGACAAAAGCTTTGATGTTCATTAAATTTATTTTAGTTTTGGTTTTCTGGAAGTAAAACTGTGTTTTTAAATAAAATGTCTATTAATGTTTTGTTAAAGAAAGGTTTCACTGACATTTTGTAATATTAAATCTTTGACTAATGTCTTCTATCAGAAACTGAAATTATAATTTTTTTTACTGTGAAGTGAAAGAATAGATATGATTTTTCAAATACTGCACTTATACAAGTTAGAAGTGTATGACATGCCTTACACCCCCTTGTTGGGCCATCTCAGTTTTCAGCTACAAATATTTGGGGCAAGTTTTGCTAATCTAGAAACAGGTCTGGGCTTTCATGATGCTTCTGTTCTAAGTGACGAATGTGCATGACTTTGAATCGTTCTACTGAACCACTGGCTGTGTTTTTTTGGATTGTTGTCCTGTTGTCAAGTAAATTGCTTCCTTAGTGTAACATGTTTACCACCAGAGGTTGCAATGTTTTGACCTGTATGCAGCCCCATGTTCTTTCAACTCTAGAATGTTTATGCTAAACACGTCTGCGAGAACTGCGTTGCCAAAAGACTTTAATTTTGGCTCACACTCCTCTCCGTTCTGCATTAATGCAGTTACATTTTCTACCCCACACACCTAAAAAAAAATTTAAGTACTCGGACATATCCATGTGGAAATACATTGTGATTAAGCAGCAGGTGCTACTGGCGAGGGTTTGCAAATGTACACACCTATACCCCTTAACACTGGACGAAAACCCGTTTATACCAGGGAATGATCGGGTTTTAGTAGCAGTGGGAACAGCTCCCTGATGTTTTCTGCCCAGGCCAAATGACTCAGCAAGCGAAAATGCATTAAAATTGCCTCGGCTCTGATCGGCATGCTGTGGGAACACCAGAGCTGGGTTGACTCTCTAAATTTTGTGACATCACTGAACGCAACATGCAGTCGTCAATACACCATGCCAGTTTCTTCTGATCTAGCAGGCCAAAACAACTCTTTTTACATTCGATAGAAATGGAGCAGTACTTGAGTAGCGTGATGGATTCGAACAGATAAGAGGGAAATAATAAACAATACTGACTACGCTGTGGCTCCTATCCATGTTGATCTCCATTATTTACCTCCCCGATTTCGGTCACACTGTCGAGATCATCAACACTCACCCAGCTTGATGCTGTCATCAGACATGCAGTGGTGGCCATGCAGCCTGCCAGCAGGCGGTCATACTCGGCTTTTGGGTCAAATAGTAAAAGGGCCAATTTTTTTAGGGTTAACCCGGTTTTGAAAAACCTAGGTTTTCAGTGGGATAATGGCTCTAGGGACATCCCATAATTCAGTCCATAAATAAATACCAGAACTGTCAACAGATTGTGGAAAAACCCCTGCAAAGAAATGACTGTTGCTTTTGGATGGCATGAAGAAGCTTTGAAAAAGTTGTAAACAGCTGTGTTTTCTACTTCCTTTTGTGTGGAGTTGGCAGCTTTCAGTTTGTCCTGTAAACAACCCCCTGGAGCCAGCCAGGATGGGGGAAGAACCAAAGAGATTCTTCTCCCCGTTCCGAGATAAATGTTGTGGACATCATGACAGAAAGCTCATTTTCTGTGCGGATTGTACATGGGTCGAGCACAACCCAACCTCAATGCTGCCACCACCATGTACCACCATGAAGATAGTTTGCTCAGGGGAACGTAAGGTTTTTTATTCCAAAATGTAGTGTTTTGTTTAAAAGCCTCAAACAGGAATCCTTGCAGCTTTGCCAAGGCTTTAATGTTCAAGACCTGGCATATTATGTTATATCTTGACTCTGCTTGAGACTTTTACACACCTTTGATCCTGACCAGTTGGCTGTATTCCTTGTTCTTCATGATGCAGGTCTAATTCAACCTCTGAGACTTTCACAGATCGGCTAGATTTATACTGAGATGAAGAGACACCTACCTAGATTCCTTAAAAAGCAAATGATTGTACTTGGTAATGTTTCGGGGTTTTAGAATAAAGCGGGACTGTAAACATACACACCACATTTTATAGATTTTAACTTCTAAAACAAAAACTAGTGAAAATAACACACCACTTTCCTTTCACTTTATAATTGTAAGATACTTTGCATTGACCAATTACAATCAAGTGAAGCTTGATGTTGCAACTTAATTAACTACTTTTGTTTGGGAATTTAAAAAATGCACAAGAAAGAAGAACAGGGGGAAATATATTCAAGGGTACACCATATGAGGTGAGGTGTGATGGAGACAAAAGGTTGGAGGTTTCTAAGAAAGCTTGGTGCTTCTTCTTTCACAACATGCTGAGATTTCGATATCAAAGAGCAAAGCTATTTGCTCCCCCTCTTTGCCTTTCCTCGTCTATCTGTATTCAGGGGAATGATGCTGGGAGGCATATAAATCAGATTTGCTGGCCCTGCTTTCTTTTGAACACCTGTCTTTATGGCTTCAATATCTCAGGTAAAGAAACTGCGGGATATTAAGAGCGAACAGAGGTATGGAGCTCAGAAATGAAAAGGCATTAAATGGAGAAGAACAGAGGAAAGAGAGATGGAGTGAATGAGACCAGAGTAAATGACTTACTGAGGAGGAGGGAAATTATGAAGTTGCTCAGGAGGAGCAAAGGGAGTAAAAGGAGATGAGAGGTGACTTATAAAACAAGAGAGAATGAGGTGAAGACAAGGGCGGCAGAGTGGGGAGGTGGAAATGATATTAACAGCAGAATTTAAACAAGATGTTAAAGGGGGAGCTTGAGATGGGGAACGATGTGTGGAGGAAGGACTTGCATCATGTAGAGGCTGTGAGAAATTACGAGGTGAAGCAAAAGCAGAAGAAAAAGGAAAATAAAGGAGATATTTAAACAGAAACGTGATTAACATTGGTAAAAGGCTAATTTATTAAGTACTTATTAGTGGAAAAAACTGACCCGTAGATGTTGGTTGGTGAACTAAATTCCCTGCCTGCTAAAGAAAGGCCTTATGTTGCCACGACCATGTTTGACTGTTGGGGTTGTTTATAAGCCAAAAAGTTGGACTGAACACATTGCTTTTTAGAGATGTTTCCTTTAGTGTTCAGGGAGGACTTTTAAATTTTTTCAATTATTCATGAGTGTTGAATAAGACTATTTAGAGTGCATGAATAATAGTTGTCCTGGCAACATATTCTCTCAGAGGAATTGACGATCTCTGCATCTCCTATATGATATCTTAATAACTGTAGATGGGACTGTTGACTATCAACTAAATGCTTTGAACGTTTCAACAGTTTGACCTTGGTTTTTCAGCTGCGTTGTGTAGTCGTCATGATGCTGCTTGTTTATTAATGCTTTCTAGAAATATGACAATCTAACTGAACATCTACGCTTATTTTCTAATTACAAGATTTATGTACAGTAAAGGACTTATGTAAAAGGAGCTAAATAAAAATGTGTACCGCACTTTTAAGATTTTTATAGGCAAAAAAAAAAAAGAAAAGAAAAAAAGACCATGTATTTTTATGTCCTTTAACTCTTCAGTTCTTAACTTTTCTTAGTTGGACTATAAAATGTTAAAACATTAATGTATAAGCATTAATATATTTTTTTAAGCACTGTGCAAAGAGACATATTTCTTTCCATGCATCCAGATACACACACCTACTGTACCTACTGGTAGATTTACACAACTCATCTTCAGCACAAACTGAAGAAAAAAAAAAAAAGTCCCCAAAACAAAATTATAATCTTTCTGTTTCAAGTGCAGCTACAGAAGGCGCACATCATTCCCTCTCCCCAGGAAAACACACACTCACCTTAACACTTTCCCTCTCACTCACAGAGTCCTGTGGCAGCACAGTCGTGCCCTGGTAGGGGTAATGGTCTAGTGAAAAACCATTTCACGGCATAGTGAGCAGAGGAGAGGCAGGGAGGAGAGCACAGAAATCAAGCAGAAGAGACTGATGCTGAGGGAGAGCAAACAGAGACACGCACACACACATCTACACACAGTAAGAAGGGCTCATCTCTCTCCTTTTAAGAGACCCTTCAATTTACTCATAAAACACACCACCCATCACTTTCAGCACTGACACACACTAAGGCATCGTTCTACTGTTGCTCTCTCTCTGTTTTTTTCCATAGATACAATAAAACACACATAAAAGATCCAGAGTTCAGTCCTTTTCACTCGAGTTGCTTCAAGGATATCAAAGGACCTTAGATCCTCACAGAGCATTTTGTAGATGTATACTGCTTAAATGGGAGTACTTTCTCCAAACTATGAAATCTGTTTCTGGCATCCGTTCATTGTTTCCTTCTATATCTCCCCAACCGCCTGTGCTAACTTCTCTCCCAGTGCAGACTTAATCAATTCTCTTCATTAACCAGGCCTGCTCAAGCTAAATAAAGGGTTCTTATGAGTGCAGTGAAATCCCTTCCTTCAACTTGACTTATTTAAAATCTGTATCCTTGCTCTTTCTTCTCACTCCTCTTCTGTCACTAAATGACTAAAGGAGCCCGGTAGCCTTTACTCAATAGTCTTTTGGCTTAGGAAAGCAATACTACAGAACTTTAAAGACAATTGAAAGTACTGCTGAATCAGAAAAGTGAACAGACAATGAGGACGACAGAACATTAAATGAAATGCATTTAAAGTTCACCATGAAAAAAATGCAACTATGGGCAATATAAAGAGATTAAAGAAACACCCCGATTTTCAGCAATTGGTATTGTTCAGCTGTTCACAAGCTTCATATTAGAAAACTATTTCCAAAACCAGTCCGAATTGGTTTTTCGTGTATTTTTTGGTGTTTTAAATCAAACTGATCCTTACAATTTTAGAACCAGTTGGCAGTACTTTAGCCTTGCAGGCCAAAATGATAATATGTAGCACTCAAGTTCTACACATATCTAACTGCTCCGATTTATTCTGTACGGGGAAAGGAGCGACATTCAGCAGGTCCTAGATCTTTGGGCGTCCCACCAATTTGGTTTTAGCTAGGGCCAGGACTTTCACATGTTCATTTTGATTCATTTATTATATCAATTTTAATGCATAAAATAAACAGAAGAAATTAAGTGCATCTTTTGACACTTACTTAAGTCCAGAGCAGAAACCTTTATATTTCCTGTTTCTTAAGCATCCGTAAATCTGACGCACAAGCACCATCACAAGTATTGGTCCACTATGAGGATTAGGGCTTAAAAACACCTCCGTGAAATGGAATTTACACTGTAATTATGGTTCTGTGAATTCCTGGAGACTGTCAGTCACAACGGTCACTCAGATTTTCCCGGTGAGTGGCTTCCAAGAGACACACAGGGCTTCTGGTGTTATTTATAGAAGCTATCTCACCTATTGTAAGTTACATCGTTTACAATAGAACCTGGACAAGAAGTTTTAACTTTTTTTTTTTGCTACAACTGGCAGTCAGGAAGGAATAAAACTGGACTCATGTTTACGTTCAGACTTTCGCAATGCCAATGTCATCGTCCACAGGGACAGCCCACAATAAACCAAATTAAGAGCTTCATAACCAACATAGTAGGTTCACGTCTAAAAAACTAAACAACTCTCTGGTTGTGGGTTGCAACATTGGTTGTTTGTAACTGACTGAAGGAGAAATAGCAGCCTCAGTGGTATGTATCTTTTAAATGCGCTAAATGTTGCATATTGAATAGCAAATGTTATGCTCTGAAACTCAAAGCCTTATGAATCAGTATCAGTTTTAGAATTAGAACTAGAAGTAGAACTTTAAGTAAGCCCCTTAAAGGCATTGTATTTATGTAGTTTTTACCATATCACTAAAAAGGAATTGGATTTCAATGCATGTTCATGTACTATTCACAATAAGATTTAATCTTTGAAAGTTGAAAAAATGTCAGTTCTTTTTCCTAGAAAAGCTTAATGATTATAACTTTCAGCAATCTGATGTTTGAATAACCAAAATATGTAGAAGGAGTAGTAGAAGAGTACAGAAAAAAGTAAATAAAGCTAATTGTTTAATGATGAAATATTGGTAGAACACTTGGTAGAATAAACCATTGAAAGGTTCAACCTAATCTCACATTCATACCCATGATGGCTGCATCCAAACTTACCATGCAGACTGGAGATGCTAAGATATATACAACTAGATAGAAAGCCTGTGTGAGGAATTGCAAGTTAGAACCAGAGTTGGGGACACACCAGAGGCCCGTTTCACAAAAAAGAAAAAAATCTGTTCTCTAAACCTGAAATAGGGGAAATGGAGTTTCCCGTTTCAGGAAGAGAGTTTACTCAACCTCTGTTTCTGTTCCCGTAGTAACATTCTCCCCACAGCTAACATGGTCAGGAGCAGGATTTTGTTTAGTAAACTCTAGAGAGTCCTCTATTTCTGTTCTCCTTGGAGCCAATCACGTTGTTTTATTTCCTGATTTAGTCAGGAGAGTTTTGTCGTAATTTTGTGCAAACACTAAAAAGAAAATAAGTGAGTAGGTCCGTTAGAGATATTAGGTGTTAAACACAAACATGACATTTCCTTTTGACAAGGATCTTTTTAAAGAATTAGCTACAATAATTTACAGAGAATTAAATAGTTATAGGAAGTGGGTTCTCAGACTGTGTATAGATGTACTTTTTTTTTTAATCCAGAAAATTATCCTTATGAGCACTACAGTTTCATTTCACATCCATCCAGACCTTATCTTTCCTCATATTTGCGGTATATCGCAGACATCTTTAACAGATCTTTAACAGAACTTGATTTCGTGAGAGAACATTGATGTCTGATAACAGCATTATAAAAAGAACGACTGCAGTCAAACAACCAGTATGCTTTTACTGTTTAATGGAAATCATGTTCAAATTTAGGATGAACACTATGAGATGATGAACAGGTCCTACCTGTTGGAATATTTTTATTCTTCATCTTCACCTGCTGCCAGGTGATTTCACTTAAACATCATACATTGATCCACTACCATTCAACTAGTAAACTAGTTTTTTCCCTGTAATGTTATTGTGATTACAATAGGTTATGGTAGGCCGTTTTGATATGTATTATTTTAGTTTATGCAATAACTCGAGCAGCAATCTTGTTCACCATCTCCCGCTCCTTTGCAGCTGTAGTGCTGTTTCCCTGTCTTTTAAACACTTTCTTCAATTAGTTTTTTTTATTTTTACACTAAAATCATTATATCAAGTGGTGTAAAAGAGAATCGGACCTTCACTGACAATGGCTGTTCATAGCTGTTATACACAGGCTCAACTCTAAGTAGATCTACTCATAGTTCATTAAACTCACTAACAGCAGCTTTTATGAAACCTAAAACTCAGTTTCCAACCTTAAGCTAGGTTAATTCAGAATTGAAGATTTGAGTCTGAATTTATTCAACCTGTTTTGCGAAGCGTGCCTCAGATAGAAGGATATCTAAAAATAAAAACTAAGCAAAGAACAAGAGTAAAATAAACAACACCAAAATATTCTGACTAAAACAAAATATACTAAATGAAACATGAATGTTTTCCCTGTTCCAGTCTTATTCTAGCTGTTTGAGCATTCAACAATATGTGCATCTCAGATTTAAATAATAATCTTACAATACCAATGTCCTTTTCTCCTTCTGTAAGTAAAAAAAAGATTTTACTTGTCTTCCTTTTTCCCCTGCTCTACCTCCCACCCTTACAGAGATCAATGAATAAGGGGTGGCTGATTCTAATCTATATCAATCATATCTTTCTGCTCTGTCAGCACATTGGGGCCACTCAATTAAAATATCAGTCCCTACTGCTCCTTTGTGCATGTGTTATTTCCTTTATCTGCCATGTTTTTAATGTCTGTGTTTGTTCCCATTCAATAACCTAAAAGTGTGGTGGGATTGGGTGTGGGGGGAGGGTGTGTGTGTGTAAAGCTCTTAAATTTACTCAATAGCTGAAAATAGCTTTAAATATTTTCTACAGTATAAAAATACCGAACAATCTGCTTATATTGTATATAAGAAATATTCTCTCTTTTGGAATGATTTGTTCTTTAGTGGCATAGGGTATGGGGATGAGCCACTTATCGGTGATATAAAGATTATTACAATAGTTAATATTACTATTACATTTTAGCATAAAATTATAGAGATCACAATTCATAGATCTAGAATGAATTAAAAAGAACTTAATTCTCAAAGTAATTCTCTTAAAGTAAGAAGAGTTTTGTGCTGCTGTATGGAGCATAGAGACATAAAGTTAATCAAAACAAATGAACAAACATCAGGTACACCTGCAGAAGTCTAAGGGAATTGAAGCGTCTGCATATGTGGTTATCATTCTGAAGCTTAAAGTGCATGCCTGTAGAGCTACAAATATGCTAAGAAGCCTGTTGCTTGGAAAGGTTGCCAAGAAAAGGGACATATTCTTTTATTTTAATTCATATATATATATATATATATATATATATATATATATATATATATATATATATATATATATATATATATATATATATATATATATAAAAATGCAAAAACTAAACATGACACACTAATTTAAATTTGAAATGTTGCACAGTTACATCGGAACAAATTACTGTAACTTAGTAACACAAAACCAATGTAGAGATGCTTGGTCACTTCATACCAAGTGCCAGGCATGGCTTTGGAGGGCTAATTATTTGAGGTTTTTTAACAGTTAGGAGACCTGGACAATACATAGTCACTGAGTCAGGAAGTTATTTCTCTGTATACTAATGTATTCAAAAGTCAGATCTAAAAAAGGGATTTATTTAACAGCTAAATCCCTACTGTGTTAAATTCTGTGGCAACTTTAATAAGCTGGGGAAAAAAAGTCCAAGACCTTGAGACAGAAAAAACAGATCTTCATGCTTAGACATTAGCTAAACGATCAGGTGCTAAAATAGTTACTTTATCTTAACTTTCATCTGGAATCATTGCACTGTCTTATATCAACCCTTCCAGAAGAGAGAAAGTTTGCATATCTTTACATTTCAGGCACAACACAGCTAAGGTATGTGCTTCCTGGAGGGGGCAGCTTGAGAGGGACATGACCCATCCACTTGTTTCTTACTGAAAGTTTCTGCTGCTCAGAGAGCAGAATTCACGAGGAAAAAATGAATAAAATGAAATACAAAATTGGGCATGATTTGGATGAAGGAAAAGCATCATAATAGTTAAAACTCAAAAAAGATAATTTAGCAAAATAAAGGCCCTTTGAAGGAAGTTTGATTCAAATTTGATTGAACAGCAAGAAAAGTTAACTGAAACTGACTGAGAACCAGTTTGAGTGCTGAACTATATATTAGACTATCATTAATGAAATGAACTGTCATGGTCAATATTATTGATAAAGAAAAGGAAAATTATTGGATGTTGGGTCCCCAATGACACAACGAATGGGGCAATCATTATTATTAATCATCTTAAAAGAAATTTAGAACCAAAGTCTTCTGTTTTGATCAGTTTTTCATTTCCACACACTCTTCACAGATCTTAGCACCATTATTTTTT
This sequence comes from Cyprinodon variegatus, assembly GCF_000732505.1. Taxonomy (NCBI): domain Eukaryota; kingdom Metazoa; phylum Chordata; class Actinopteri; order Cyprinodontiformes; family Cyprinodontidae; genus Cyprinodon; species Cyprinodon variegatus. The sequence goes on from NW_015150842.1 coordinate 151,696, forward strand.
TTATTTATTCACCAGTGTCTTTTTATCCACAGCCATCCAAGTCTTTATCTATCCTGTCTTGTTCATCTAATACAGTGCATCACTCTTTTTTTTCATCCATTTATCCATTCAGTCCTGCTACAGAAAGCAGTAATTGCAGCTGCTGGTGAAAAGCCCTCCATTTTCTCAGCTAATTACTCCAGACTCTTAACAAAGTAGCACTAAAGCAAAGAGACTCGACAAGTGCCCTCACAAGAACATGCTTATTCACATTCACACACAAGTTCACCTATGCACACGCTAACAGCTATTCAAATTAGCTCCTTCTATAGTTCATCAGTCTTCTAATGAATCTGTTTTGACCGAACAGAGAGAGTCACTCCACCAGCTGCAGCCTAATAAGTAGACCCTTGCTTATGTTGATAAGATAAAGCTGACTTTTTTTAATAACGACATTTATATGTTCTTTTTACCTTAGCAACATCTAGCAACCATAAAAAGGTTTTTTTTGTGAATATGTTTTTTTTTCACACTAAAATGAAACAGGAATAGATGGATACTAGTGAGTTGAAACTTCATGTTGTCTAATATGCATAGTAAACAAACAACCATAAACCTCTCATTGTTGGTTAATAATATTCACTACATGCTTTATAGTAAAAGCCAGCTCCTGCCCTTTGCTCATCTTACTATGAACTGAATTCTCCTAATACTGTATGCAAATCAGAGAAACATACTGAATGCCTCAAACAATGGGAACAAATGTGCTTATTTATGGAAAGTGAGAAAGAAGCACCAATCATATTTCCTCCAAAGCCTCCTCCTACTGAAATGTCAGCAAAGCACTAGAATAAAACGACAAGAATTAAGACTGAAGCACAGTTAAATGTCACGCCGGTGCTAAGCCTCTGGTACAATTAAGACCTCAGAAGGTCAATTTTCCCCAAAGCACGCAGCTTAGAGCGTCCCCAATGAATAGAGCTATTAATACTATTTAATGCAAAGCATATCCCGCTCATTTAGTCTACGTGTGCAAGTAAATGGAAGAATGGCTAATAAATTTCTGTGTGTTCACACAGAGATCAGAAAACACAACCATTAATCAAATCAAATCGGCTTTTGCTAAGTGGTGTTTGAAAGCTATTAATTTTATGGCATCCCAAGCTTTCAGATCCTAGAAAGCAATGCGCTGGCTAAAGCTCTGGGAATCGCATTTTGGTTTTACCAACGATAACCACCAAACACTTTTCTAAACAATACTAGTATTTCTATAGATCTCGAGTACACAGAACTTACATTTATAATTAATTATATATCACAGTTTTCAAGATTACCACGTATATGAACAGGAGTGGAAACCCAAAGGTCTAGAACATCCAATATGGCTGTTTCTTTATTAAAAAACAACAACATGGAAAGTGGCATTAATAAGCCATTTATTTAGTGTTGTACTTTCATTAAAAGCCTGGTACTCATTGTCTCATCTCATTATCTTCCGCTTATTCAGGACAGTGTCGCAGGGGCAGCAGTCACAACAGAGATTCACAGACTTCCCGCTCCCCACATACCTCTTCTGGGGTAAGCTCAAGGTTTTTCAGGACCAGACATGATCCCTCCAGTGTCCCCTGGAGCCACATACACCACCCGAGAGAGGCGCCCAGAAGGCATCTGAAACTAATGTCTATTGTCATATGTATTCATGATCTTGTTCTTTCAGTCATGACCTGGGTTTTATGACCACATGTGAGGGTAGGAACAAAGACCAACCTGTAAATCAAGAGATTTGCCTTCTGGCTAAGCTTCCTCTTCACCAAAACAGATCGGTGCAGCGTCCGCATCGTAGAAGCAGCTGCACCGATCCGACTGTCGATATCCCACTCTTTGCTCCCCTTACTTGTGAATATGACCCCAACATACTTGGACTGCTCCACTTGAGGCAGGGACTCTCCTCTGAGCTGATGAGAGCAAGCCACCCTTTTTAGGGTAAGAATGACCTCGGACTTGGAGGAGTTGACCATTATGCACTTTGTATTCTACAAGCCGCCAGGGGGGGCCGGAAGGGAACCAAAAAACATAGAAAAAACTCTGCTGGTCCTCAAACAGGTACCCCTCTAACCCTTGGTTGAGAATAAAAAGCAAATAACCAGTCCAGGTTCTGTTCATTAAAGTTACAAACAAGACTACTGACACAGTCTGACTAAATACCTGTATTGCAGACTGGACTCTTGGTCCACTTGTACATGATGGCACCAAGTAAAGGGCCACAGACTGTGTAGAGCTGGTCCACTGTTTCATGACCAGAAGAAAAGCCACATTGCTCTTCCTGATGCCAACAGGCTCTGAGTTTCAGGTAAGACAAAGAACACCTGAGAAATGATGTCAGGATGTGGAAAGTCACCTCACTGGGGAGAAGGAAAATCAAGCTTGTGCAGAAGGTTAAGTAATACTGGCCCCAAATACAGTAGTCTGACTCACCTCCACAAACAGCCTGGGTTCTGAAACCAAACGCCTTGACAGAGGCTGGACTCTTCTACATGCTTCACACTCATGTTCATGTAAAAAAAAAAACTCCTTATTTTCACTGTTCTTTCCTTAATCTAAAAATTTAATAATCAACTTATTGTACAATAACAAACACAAAATGCTAAGACATGCATTATTATTAGTTTGTATCGCTGAAGCTGCTCAGCAAAGTAACGTGGGCTAAAATCACAAGATCTGATTCAGTGATTCTGTCTAAGACAAACAACCCTGCCCAAGGTCAATCTCCAGATATCCCAAAGGCATAGCTGATGCAGAATGTGCACAGTCATGCAATGACTGACATTGATAACTCATCTCCTGCTTATGCAAAGCTCATGCATAAAGGATGGCTTGATCATTTTAATATTGTTTAAAAAAATGAGAAAAAAGAAACCAAACATTGAGTTCACACGATTCGGTCAATGCGTTCCGAGATTTTCAGCTGAAAGTCAATAATAGAGTCTACTCTATGACTGTGTGCAAAACATTTGTGTGAAAAATCCTAAAACGATATTGTTGTAGGAAACCCGAGTTGTGTGTTTTGGAATTCCAGGAGTGCATATCCTGTAACCAGATATGCTTTGCTGTTTACCACTAATGAACAACACGGAAGTCTGCAATCGCCTCAGGTCATTTATTACCACATAAGAGTTTACCTGACAGGCATTTCAAACATTTTTCACCCTTTTCCTAAAATGAATGGAACGTTAGCAAAAGTTTAATTTGGTAAAATCAAAGACATTAGGTTAAATGTCTCCAAATAGTTTTCAGACTAGAAGGCACACTTTTTAATCATAAAATAGAAAATTAAGATTAAAATATTTTCATTTCTTCAAAAATAACTAATTAAAAGAGCAATGCTTTTATTAATTTTAGTTAAGACTATATGTTACATTTTGAAAAATGTAGAAAATGATGGTGCTGGAAAAAGACTGTAAGATGGAGATATATTTATGATAGTAAGAGGGAACGTTTCGAAAGAGGACAGGATTAGTTTCTGCAGCAAAGCCCTTAAAAGCACACAGAGCAAACACAGAGAAGTAAAGAACATGCATGTGGAAGCACCACTATATTTAAGGCCTACTATTCAATGACACAGACGGAAAGGAAAATTAATAGCACAAAAATAGACATATTTAAAACCAACACGCACTAACACACATGCACACACACACTGGTTTATCCAGTCCTTAGTGTTCTTAACAGTTAAGCTTGTCCTTGAAAGTGCAGGGTGGGGAGCTGATAAGACGAGTGAAACGGAGTAGAGAAGGGAGTCGTAGGTGATGCCACATACAAAGGGAAAAGGGAGAAAAATGAAGAGAAAGCGAGCTGGAAAAGTGCAGAAAGATAATTTGGATTCTTATAAGCCAACCCTCCTCCCAGCCATCCTGATAGTATATCCCTTTACCTCTACCCCCCACTTCCCATCTTTGCTGCCTTTCTACCCCAAACTTCCCGACTTAAAAAAAGTTCCCCCTTTGAGGATTAACGGGAACAAAGGCAGGTGAATTCCAAGGAAGTCATCGAGACAGAAGCATAGGAGAATCAAAGAAGGAACGGGTTAAAGGGGAAACAATTACCTGACGGAGACCAGACAAAATGGGAGAGAAGGCTGAGAGAGAAAAGAAGAAGGAAGGCTGAATTTCCACCTGCTTTCCAGTTTCTATTGTGTCAAGTGGCTTAAGAGGGAAAAGCACAGCTGCTTTTGGATTTAAGGATTTCCATTTGTATTTATAATTCTCTATGAAAACCCAGTGCAGTATTAGGACCAAAAATCACATTGCTCAGCACCATCTACGCCATTTGGCACAAGGAAATGTGTTTGAATGTACAGTCTGGATATGACACTTTGAATGTAAGATGCATGACTGTGTGTGTGTGTGTGTGTGTGAGAAGGAGTTTGAGATTATGACTGTGTGACAGTGGGAGCAGGTGGCTTCAGTGGAAGGTTAGATGGAGCTGTAATAGGATGAAAGTGGCACTCTTTCCTTCCGCCTCTCACACAAACTCAGTTCCTCTCACTGATGATTGGCTTCAGTCAGGGGTTGAGGATGGCTTGGGAGACATTTGAGCCTTCCCTATATACAGTTTTTACACCATTTAATTTCATGAAAGTCTTGACCTTCTTAGCTCAAATTTTCCCAGATTCACTTTTATTCCTTTTTTTTTTTAACTTATTCTGCATCATTCTTCATTCATTTCTGTCTATGACTATTAAAGGTAAGTATTTCCACATTTCTACCCAGTTAAACGTATTTAAACTAAAAACTGCAAATGTAAATATTACCTTCTTCAGTTTCAGCATCTGTTGTTTTTTTAATCATAGTATCAAATATATCTTATAACTGGAAATTTAACAATTTATCCCAAATAAGCCACAATAAATATAAAGACTAGGAAATTAGAAGGAAATAACTAGATGTTTTTGTATGGTTTTTTTCCTAGTGTATATCTAAACCCCTACAGAGACGTGGTTGGTGGTAAAAATAGGATACAGTTTAAACTATGAATGTTAGAAACTAATAAAAAACATGTATTGCAGCCCACATACTTATTTGAACCCTGGGAAGGATGTGTAAAAAACCAAAAAAGCATTGATCTTTTATTCAAGCAGCATAATCTCCCACTGAAAAACCACCTCGTGTTTGAATCCATTAAATAAGTAAATAATGTACAACAGAATACTGCTAATGGTTGCCAGGGAGACAACAAGATGCTGCTCTTTGCTGCTGTTCTCCAACAACAAGCTTCTAGGACTTTTGTTTTGTTTTCCTCTCTTACCGTCCAAATCAATGAGGATGGTGGAAAGATGAAGCAGGATTCTCCTCCAGCCATGTTTATTTAGTGTTTTATGGAAATTTTAATCATTGCTCTCATTAGAACAAGCTAAAGTAATTAGCTGTGATTCAAAATGACCTTTCTAGTAGGGCTGGGCAATAAAACGATAACGATATGTATTACAATATAAATGTGAACAATAATAATACTAAATATCTTCAATAATTATTGAATAAAAGGTGTTGAACTCCGGAAGCAACTTAACTGGAAATAAAAGGAAACGGGAAAAAAAGGTATACAGTGGAGCATCTCAGCTGTTAGCTCCAACTGATCGACAAACTTGCAATAGCATGCAAAGTAGCCGGCTCCTGGTCTCTCAGCTGTGCTGTACTGTTTGAGAGGACACAAGTGGAAGGGCATCGTCACAGGTGTGGCAGAATTTCGGACATTTGAAGTCCGACAAGTACGGATTGATGGTGTCTATAAGCTATGCCTGCTCACAGCAGCAGCAAAATCAGACAATGAAACAAACTTAATTTGTCAGGTGAGCCAGTCTCATACAGTGGAGTACAATACCTAAAGCCATTGTCATTTGCTGACATTGTCTGTACAAGCGGCGCAGTAGACAGGTTGCAACATTGAGAACTGCCCGGCATTGGCGCCATATTGTAAAACAATCACTTCATATAATAATTATTTGCTAAATGTTTTGCACATTTGAACTTGAGCCGAAGTTAAATTTAACATAAATGTTTTTTTAAGGTAAATTCAACTTTTTTCCTTACTAGTCTTTATTTTTCATTATATCAAAACTTTTAACAGTTATCAAGATTGACCAATATGAAACCTTATATCGAGATAAGCTTTTAAGCCATAATCCCCAGCCCTACTTTCAAGTCATACAGGAAAAGAGAAAATCAGGGAATATGACTTTCTGACTCTAAACACCTTATTTCATCTAATAAATGTCTTTAATTGACTTTGAAAAGTTAAAAAATAGCACAATATATGACGTTTACCCTAAAGTTCACTTTATTAAAAAAAGAATGCCAAATTGAGCAATACATAGCAATTTAAAATGTGCTTTGATCATCAGACTTTATCTTAATAATAATATGAAAGGTGGTGTTAAATTAAATGAAAAACAAAGTAATAAATTTAAATCTTCACATTAAATTTAAATTGTTTTTTATGTTGTAGTGATTAAGACTTAAGTTGATGTAATAACTTGGAGTCATGAAATGATTAACATTTAACAATGCACTGCTTTCATCCGTGAACGGATGACAGCAGGAGCAGAAGAAATACAGACGAAGGGGGACTAAGAAGTGTGGAAAATGGAGGCTGTATTTGCCTTTGTACTCGATGACATGGCAGGCAAGGAGTACAAAAAAAACCCTTTGCTATGCTGCGCCTTCATTCACCATGTGGACCTGAATACATTACCAGATATAAACACGTAAAGCAGGACATACACGAGGCACCGGCAGTTATTTGTTCTTACCCTGGTTCTTACTAGAAAGGAAATGCAGACAAATAGGAAGTCTTTAAATCCTAAGCCTTCCCTGGCCTACTTTATATGACCCCCAAGAAACCTCTTCTGGTAGGAGTCAACTTTCCCCAGAAATGTAAAAGCTTATTACTGCTATCTAAGCATAATGAAATGCAAGCTTTACATATTTTAAACAGTTATCTTTACAAAATGTGTTGAAGGCCTCATAAGTTTTTAAAAAAAAGGTTCTGAACTTGAATTTAAAATGTTTCAAATGTTTCCACTGAAGAATCGGCACTAAAACAGTTTAAATATTTAAATAATGAGGGTTTTTCATGTTTTTTACCAAGTAATCCCACTTTTCATTGTTTACAGCAGTCTTAAAATTCTTGAAATCCTGAATAATTTAGCAACACGTATTTATAAAATCAGGAATTCACTTAAATTAAATTCAATTGCAATGTAGTTCAAAGTACATGATTAGGTAGAAAAGGTTTGGAATTCCTTCCTGCAACTTTTCAGGTGTATGGGTCAGCCACATGTCTACATGAGGAAGAATAAAACTTGAAATAAAATAAATGATATAAAAGCTGTAAACAATGCCTGGCATAAATCTCAGTGTGTCAAATGATTGTGGCACCAAACGCAGAGTAGAACGAGGCAGAAATTTTCCTGATTTAATAAAGATCTAAAGATAACAAAAGCAAAGCCCAAAAGCAGAATACAAAAAGCCAAAACCCAGGACACAACAGGGAAAACACAAATGAGGAGCAAAGTAATGACAAGAAACCAGCAATGAAGAACTGCACAGGAGATGTATATATGGGGGACATATAGCCTGGGATAATCAGCTAACAGGGAGCACTTGTGGACAGAAGTAACTAGAAGGGAGCTAGGGGAAAGGTGACTGGCACAGGGAGCAACAGAGAGTAACTCAAAAATGCAACACTGCTTAAATGTAACATAAAATGGAAAAGAAACCAATGACCAACCAAACAGAATGACATAAATAACTGAAAACTCAAAACGTAACTCAAAAAGAAGTTGTCCTCTGAAACTGAAAACCTGTCAGAAAACATCATCTTATCAATCCCTGAACAAACAATCATTGCAGGCATATCTCAAAGTCTGTCAATCCTTGGTTTCAGCTAAAATCTGGAAGATACAAAGTGTTCATAACAGCTGCCTTACTTGACTATTGTGAACTTCTCTATCTGGATTTCAAAAAGCTGGTTGCAGGAAATAAATTTAACATACAATCGTAACTGCATAATTAACACTATGGAATCAAGTAAGCAGAAAATGTCGAGCATAATAGCAACTATAGTTTTAAAACAATGTTACATCACTAGATCTGATGGGAACTATTCTGCAATTTATACACTATAAGGTTGTTTTTCTATTAAACTTAAAATTCACCTGACCGGTAATTTGTTTGTGCTAAATTAAAAACCATGTGTAGTAGCTCAGTGAGGTGCAACAACAAGTAGGGGAGGGGAAGCAATGCATCAATTTAAACTTTACACCATGGAACAATATGATGATATTTCAAAGTTTTTCTATAACTCTACATACAAAAGACTGTAGATGTTTGCGGTGAAGGGGTAGATAATTCTGAGATAGATTTAGAGAAATGTATCCATTATTGATGGTGTCGATGCTTTTTGTTCTGTGTAAAACGAGAGTAAATGTGAACATTTAACTGATAAACCTTAACTTTCCATGAGGGTTAACTTGTTTAGATAGCACAAGCTGAAGCTTCAGGTATTACTTTCAAGAGAAAAAATAATAGGGTCATTTATTTAACCTGAACTAAGAAATAGAGAAGGACATTTACTTTCAAAATAACCAATGTAAGGCTGACTGACTGTGGCACAAGTTTAGCTCCGGTCCAGCTGGGGTCATAGGATAGGTTTGCCAAAAGATCTGAACAGATCTAGAAAAGAAGCAGGAAATGTGGTAAAGAAAGAAAAATGTAATAGGAGAAGAGGACAGGGATTAAGAAACCTTCCAGAAGGCATCCACTTAATTTCCTGCTGAAGGTGGGTATGATTATCTCCTGGGTGGGAATGAAACATTTGATGTCCTGGGACCAGACTAATCCTTGGTGACTAACCTTCACCTCTCATTTCCTTTGGATTAGTGCTCTCTCTCTCTCTCTGCTACCTCATGAAAACAAAGTTGGAGGTGGATCAATGTTAACCAACTGTGAAGGACAGAAAGAGCATTAAAATAAAGTATAGTTTCAATGTCAGACAATCTTTAGAGTGTTCCAGGTTGTGCAAAAGAGGCACGACACAGACTTCATGTGCTCTGTCCGAGGATGTTGGAGACTTCATATTTGAGCTAACTAATTTCCCAGTTTCACAGCTTGATGTAACAATTAAATCAGTTTGCTGTTTTCTGGTGAGCAAAAATGTATTTTTCATGGATACACTGAAATGAAAATCATTGGCCGAAACTGAAAACAAAAATGAGAAAACCAGACCAAAAATCAGAACAGCAAAATAAATTGTCAAATATTAAAACCATAGCATTTTTGGCTACGATGTGTACTAACAAAAAAAATCAAGGCATTTTAATAAATCATCTTGAATACTGTCCATCGTATCGAAACATATATTTACTACTGGCATTTTTTGTTATGCCCTGTACCTTGGCAGAATCATGAGGAAACGTTCTTGCCTTTTCTAGGCCCAGTCACAGACAGAGGGGGCATGTTCGGTGTCAGTTTCCCTGTCTGCGTCGCGTTATTCTCATTTCCAGAATGGTGATGGGGACGTTTGGATTTCTACGGCATCATTTTTGTGCCACTGCCCTGAGCGCTCACTGAGACCGATGTACAGTGTTTAAAATTACATCCCCTTACTCAAAAGTCTGTTGCACACTCAACTCTGAAAAACTCTGCTCCGACACCTATGCTCTGTTGCTTCAGTCCATTTCTTTGTTCTCTTGATAACATTTCTGTGTGCTGCCTGTGCTATTTACTTACAATACTTTTCCCACATGCTGGATGTGCTGTTTTTCCATCATCACAAGTTTCGGCCATGTTGTTTTGGTTTTAAATGTCTATAATCGAAAACTGAAAATACACTTTTGGGTCGATTTTCGGCAATGTATTTGGTGGTCGAATTTTTGGTGCATCCCTTGCATTTATACCTATGTCAAACTTAACAAGGGCTGGTGAACAACAAGTTTAAAATAATTCCAAACTGCTTAAAATATAGAATTGTGTTTTAAATATATAATACCAGTTTTGTAGGTAAAATGGAAGGGAAAAGTAGTAAATTATATAGAGAACTGAAAGATACAATTAACAAACCAAGCAAAAGTCTTTTAGACTAAAATAGTAGTGAGGAGAGGGACCTTCTAGAAGATATGCTGGTGAAGATTGTCAGTCATTGAGGTCATAGTCATTCCAAAAACGATAGAGTAAAAAAACAATCCACTGGACTTTGTTTCCAAGTTTGAATTCATTTCGCTTCCCATCCCTTTGAAAAAGCTCCCTGAATGGGAAGCAAAACGTCTTCAATCTTGGAAACAAAATCAAGTGCATTGCATTTGAACTTTTTTTGGACTTACCTTCTAAAAGAGTTTTTACTCTTGTCAATTAGCATTAAAAACGTTCTCAATACCACAATATGAATTATTTCTTCAGTATATAAAACTGACCTTCATTGAGACAATAAATACGTAAAAAGGTAAAATAAACCTGTTCTGAAGGCTATATCTTAGTGTAAGTGGGAAAAACAGGCAGTTCATTGCAACTTTAGCATGGAATTATAGAGATTACTAAATATGATGTTGTTATTCTTGAAGAGTTGTATTTATTCCATAGCCTGTATTTTTAGAGTATACCAAATAAACCATCGGTAGAACTTAAAAGGGGAGACTTGGGCTGAAGAACAGTGGAGAAAAAAGAGAACGTTTTGTAGATTAAAAAATATATATTCTAATATCTGCTAAATGCAAAAAAATAAAAACAAAGCATCATTATATACATTTTGTCCTAGCTTGATGAAATTCTAATAAACCCAAAGAGGAAAAAAAAAAAAAAAAAAAAAAATTTCCTTTCACTTGTGCTTGCCATAGTAACACATTGGCTGTGTGATTATTGGTCTGCTTTGATTATTAACCGGTGAAAATGAAGAGGTTTTTTCAAACAATAAGGAACCTCATCAGTAAGGCTTATTTTGCAAATTAAAGAAAAGCTACAAGAACTTGCCACATGCAGCACATTCTAAAATTAACAAATTGCAGCAAAATCATTGATTTTTAAAACAAAGCCAAGTTACCAAATTATGGTCAAGAGTCTTTGGCAGATTTATTTTTAATTCCTTCCCTGGATTTCCTCAAGGGAGAAAACCTAAAATGTTGCCAGGTTGCTAACCTGATCTGACCAATGACTTGTCTCTTGACCCTACTCTTGGCCAATGCCTTGTGTCCAACAACCGGCCGGGCCCCAGCTGGCCAATTAGCTTGCCTCTTAGCGTGGACCTCAGCCAATGAAAAGCCCCAGGAGACCTCTGTTCATCTGAACCCACAGATGGGAGGACAGAGAGGGAGGGAGGGGGCTGAGGGTAGAAGTCTGTTTGATTGGGCATGTGTGTGTGGTTGAGAAAGGCAGTGTGAGAGACTTGGCTGTAACTCTCAAATGTTATTGAGACATCTTCAATGAAGAGGCTGGCTGCTTTTGAGTTAGCAGTTGGAAACAAATCTCTTCTTTTTGAAAGTCCCAATTGCAATATGTCATTAGTGGTTAAAGAGATGGAAATGAATCAAAACGGCAACACACCGTTTTTAATAGAAAGATCATATGTGCAGGACTTTATTAAAACTCAAGGGTTCTCAACTGACCTTGTACCTCCTAAATCCTGTTGTTCTGGTGACATGTCTTTATAGGCTTACATGCCAACACAGAGGTTTAATTTGGAGTCGGAGGTTTATAATTTAATGCCAGATGAAGCAAAACTTTCAGTGCCATGTGCTGGTGAAGATTCTCAGTCACCCAGGTCATAGCCATTCCGTAAAAGTAAAAAAAAACCAACAAGAATCCACTGGACTTTGTTTTCAAGGTTTGAAGACATTTCGCTTCCCCTCCAGGAAGCTTTCTAAATTAAAAATGTCTGGATTCACATTGAGTTTGAGGCTTTATATAATGGACCAAAAACAAGGCCTTGTATTGCTTGGAAACATGCAAATTGCAACTGACGAGTGGGTTGTTTGGTTCTATTGTTAGCCTGTAATATCTGAAACCTGTCTATGATTGTGAAAGGTTGGTCGTTAAAGGGGGGATTGTTCACTTGGCTGAAGGGAGGAGGTACTTTTTCACCCCTGTGATGGGGTGGGGGTTGTGGTGATACCTGGATTTCCAGTTTTCTGCCATAGATGCCCTAGCAGCCGCTGCTGCAGATCTGCAAACATTGTTTTAATAAACGCTTTTGAAGTTATCCCATTGTCTGTCTTGCTCTGAATTCTGGGTCCATCTGTTCTGAGTCGTTACATTACCTCACGCTGTAGGATTTCATACTGCTTGCTTTTATTTTCAATGCACTACTGTGACAAACAAACACATTTAACAGAATCTCCTTCTCACCAACCCTTTCTGCCTTGGTTAAATTTATTTTGTTTTTTTATTGCTCTCTTCTCTACGGTTGCTATTGGTAACTATTTACTGATATTGATCAGCTGTCTAATTTAAAAACACAATGATACGCCTTCTGTGATTTGCTACGCTGGCCGGCCAGATTGACTCACATGGGATCAGTTTGGTAAGGCTCAGACTCTTTGGTCTAAAACAAACGGGACAAATCACAGAGCAGTATTTAGAAATTTACGCTTGTGCCATATTTACACATAATGCAACAGTTGCTTTGCCTGATTCTTTCCAGACTGATACACAGTGTATGTGACATAAGTTAGTCTGGCCGGCCAGGATAGCGCTTTGGATGGACCGTTTATATTTGAAAGTAGGCATGTAGAGGGCCGAAGATGAGGTGGAGCCCTGCGCACACACTTTGCGCTACAGCTGTGATCTATAAAGAAAATTCACATGGGTTTGTGTGTAAATAGGGTCCATAAGTAAAATGTTTTTTTCATATATCATTTTTTATGCTTTGCTTATAGATCCTTGCAGATTCGTATAAATGAGAATATTCCATGTCAAATCATGTAGTAATGCTATTGATGCTAACCATGTAAAAAGTAAATATACGGTTCAACGCATAGAAATAGATTTTAATAGGGCTACAATGCTGTTGATTTGTTATTTTTAATATTAGTCGTATTTAAAACTCTGAATTATTAGAACAACATGCAAATGAATTGGAACAACATGCAAATGCCCATACTCTACATAACCTGCATGGAAAGGCTTTTAAGGATTATTAATAATAACTTTAAACCTTTCCACAAAAATCTATGTGGGTGTTCCAGCTGTTCTTAAAGAGCTCACTATTCTAAGCCTTGCAGCACTGTCTACAGCAAAGACTTTAAGCCAACAACCACCCTCTGTGCCTCCACTTTTACATCTCTAGAGTTTCTTAAATCTCTTCATATTGTGCCACTCAATGACTTTAAAAAATGTTTCTTTATACTCCCTTCACATACTGTTTTCCTCTCTTCCAACCTCCTTCTCAGCAGTTCTTATCTATCCGATGACTCACCATATTTCATATTTTTTTCCCAGAAGCTCAAGAGGTGTGTGCAAGCAATCTCTAAGTACACACAAACAATCTTTATCTTTGCCTGCACATGCATAAATAGCAAAATAGAGAGTGTTGTCATGTACCCATACTTGAGACACAACAGCTAGTGTGCTGGCACCAACAAAAACTTTGCAAAAAATAAAAAAATCCAAAAGGCCTTATACGTATGAACTCAAGCTGTTATCTGTCTGGACCACAGTGCAGCAGCCACCACTGATAACACCCCCTGCTGGAGCATAACTCTTTGATTTATTTTCACGTACAGATCATGGTGAAACAAAAGAAAATGTAAACCTTCTATCTTATGACAAAATCTTGTGTTTTTTCTATTTTAAAATCTTATAGTATTTGCCAAGTTGTATACTTAACTACTTAAAACTTAAATAAACATCCATAAACCAATTACAAAGAATGTCAAGTATAAAAATGATTTAGTTTTAAATATGCTGCAGTGAAGACAAAGACTAGACAAAAGGATAATGTAATATTTCTAAAAATAATTACAATACAGCCTTTTGTTTAGTTTGAGCCTGAAACTAGATACAAACACTTGCAGAGCTGTCTAAAATAATCTAAGAAAAATAATAATCCAGGAGACTGTAATTTGCTGTAATTTTCTTTACACAAGTTTAAGTTAAATACCATTAATAAACTAAAAGGTTACATATTATTTTGTAACAAAAAGAAAATGTTGCTCTACAGATTATTTTCATTGTTCCAAAGAAAGAAAAAATTATTAAAGAAAAAGATTGATAGACTTTTCTTTTTTTCCTGATGTCTTTCCTGGTAGGGCTGGGCAATATATATATATATATATATATATATATATATATATATATATATATATATATATATATATATAAAAAATCTAATATCACGATATACAGTAGAATTGGGCTATAATTGCGATACATGCTATATATCTCAATATGTTTAAATTACCTTTAAAATCAATAAGAGTGCATAAAATTGCACTTATTTACTAGTTCAAACACTTTGAAAAGTATGTAAAACCACACAAAGCATAACAAAATAGACTTTTATTCTAAACCTCATAAACATAGTTGTGGTAGCAAGATGGATGTGGAAAGTATTGAAGGTTTAGAACTTACTAAATGCATCGCAGTTATTAACAGGAGCAGGAATTTTCCTATTGATCATATATTTCTAAAAGAGAACTTCTGGGCAATATATATACATAAAAAAAAAAATCTAATATCACGATATACAGTAGAATTGGGCTATAATTACGATACATGCTATATATCTCAATATGTTTAAATTACCTTTAAAATCAATAAGAGTGCATAAAATTGCACTTATTTACTAGTTCAAACGTTCGGATCTAAATTGAAAACTTTTTACTTTAACCAGCTCAAAGTTTTTTTTACAAATAATACTGCCACATTATGTCTTTGGACGTCAGTATTAGACCTTTAAAGATCCCAGCAACCAAACAGGAAACAAAAAGAAAACACACAATACTAAATAAAATGTAAAATAAAAAAAGGAATTTTTTTGTGCATAATCAAAAAAACATGCAGAATGAAAAACGAAATTGACCTCAAATTACAAAAACAAAAGTCGAAATAATGTCCAAACATTAGAGCATTATCAGACCATCTCAAAACTATTTTCATTGATCTTTATGTGCTGGGAATTTTAAAGAAGCACAAATTTGTAAAATTGAGAATGTTGCCAAGTTTAGAAAATCGTTGCAAAACGTCTGAAGAACAACACGTCATACCACAGGTATTAGAGCATCTAAAAACATATTACTATATCACCTACCCCTACTTCCCGGTGTAACCAGGATTGAAACACAGCTCCACAATATAAAAAAAATATAAATATAGTGTGCCACACCACAGGGGGTTTGGACAACTGCAAAATCTAGTTTTCAAATGATTACGTTTATTAATGAGAAGCATGCAATCCAAACCTTGCCTGTCTGATGTTAACTACTATTAGTAAATCCTGAATTATCTGTGATCAGCTGAGGCATAGTACTGTAGCAGAGCTAAATTTCCCCAACCTAAACCAGGTTTGATAACTGTCAGACCTGTCAGAATCACTTAAAACTGACTCATCCAAAACCAGGACACAGAGTAAAGGATTAAAAATGAAACACTTTGAAAAGTATGTAAAACCACACAAAGCATAACAAAATGAACTTTTATTCTAAAACTCATAAACATATCTGTGGTAGCATGATGGATGTGGAAAGTATTGAAGGTTTAGAACTTATTAAATGCATCACAGTTATTAACAGGAGCAGGAATTTTCCTATTGATCATATATTTCTAAAAGAGAAATTCTGGTTATTGGTCATACTTGGGTTTAAACAACAGGAACAACAGAAAGTCAACCTCTAAATCACTACCAAAAAAACAACAAAAACAAACGTTTAAGTGGCATAGTCAACGCCACGACTCTATTCTGATTGAGTTTGATCAAAAACACACATATGACTGTTACAATAGTGTCTATTATCTATAAAGAGATAAGGAGTATTTTACTTGTAAACAAATTACAGTAGTAATGATGTGAGGATTGATTGAGTAAAGATGAGTTCATTCTTAGAGATCTTAATCCGAATCCTGGAGCCAGACTTTTAGAAAAATACATCTAAACAGTCATAAGTAATTACATGTTGACACATTTTTTTTTTTTTTGTATTTTCAGTTAATGAAGAATAAGTTCATATTGTGTGTGCTGCACTGTCCTGGTGTTTTTTTTCTCTGGTTTAAGCATTCATCTTCTTATTTTAGGTTGTGTGTGTTTGCATGTGAAACAGACGTTCAGCAGTCATCAGACCAGCCAGGCACCAGTCCCAGACAGAGAGGTCAGTCATCCACTAATCATATTAACATTCCTCAAAAATGACCCAATGCAGAACTCCCTCATTTTAAGTCTTTTTTTTTTCCCCTTCCCTAATCCATCTGGCTCATTTACACTTTCCATTTAGCTTTTTCCTCTCCATCTGCTTCTTTTTAATGTTACCTATCGCAGCATCTCAACAATTCTTCCCTCTCAAACAACATTTCACTTATTTGATCTATTTAGACTTTTTTTATTCCTTCCTGTTCCATTTTCCCAAGTTAGATGTAATTGTTGTTTTAAATTGTTCTTTCATTTCCCCATATTACACACCATTACACATTGTTCTAATCAGCTGGCTGTGAATTCTTTGAGACCCTCAAAAGAACTTAAATCAGATATCTGTAGTTAGTTAATTTACTGTGAAAAACGGCCAAAAAGGCTCCACACTATTGTTGGCAATGGGACTGGGGATAACAAAACAAGACTTGTATTTGCATTTGCTTTAGACTACATTGATACGGTACAAACTAGTTTAAAGCTATTGGTAAGTTACTTTGAGTAATGTTTGAAAATGTTAAATACCACATATTAACAGCTGACCATCATTTTTAGCAAGAATCTTAATTATTAAGGTTTTTTTTTTCTTTTTGCTTGCGTCTCAAAAAAATCCTTTTTCTTTTCAATAGCTTTCCAGACAAAACCAAAGAAAGGCTATGTGGCTTGGCGGGGAACACCCTGACTCACAGTGGTTATTCATCCGGCCTGAGATTCTGCAGACGTTTTTATGAAATGCCAAGACGTATCTCCTTACCAAGCATAAGCACACAGACGCACACACACATCACTTAATAAGACACATTAAAGCTTTCTAGTAAAATCGACTTAAGGCCCACCTCTGATAACATGATGACCTCTACATGGTCTAACAAAGGTCATGGTCATACAAAGAATGTTTATAAGTCTCTGGATAAGAGCAAATTGTACATGTGAAGGCAATCAGAATTTTAAAGCATTATAAGATCTTTATAGGTGCCCTAAATATTTATAAGGTTTCTGCCTCTATGCCATAAATTTCAGCTTTCATTGTTAAGGAGAAGACGCCACAAGAACCGTAAAAAGCGTGTGTGCAATTACAAAGTGATGTAGAGAAAGAACCTTTTTACATTTCTTAACATGCTTTTTCACAAATTATGAGTACCAGCTTTAACAGGGATTTTAACTGTGAAATTCATCTATAAGAAGCAATGCTACTTTTGCAAAACTATTATGCTATTATGAACCCTTAGATCCAGTCCCAATGTGTTTTCTCATGCTTTCACTTCTATATTACTAAATACAATATCCTAGTCTCTCATTAAGGGAAAACTATTAGTTTAGCATTTAGATTTCAGTATGGAAAGCTTAAAAAATTATTTGGTTTCCCAGCAATCAGCCAACACACAATGTTAAGTTGTCGGTGCGTATGTGGAACCAACCACATTGTAGCAACAGAACCAAAGGTGTTACATTTTAGTTGGAGTACTGCTATTTCTATGTTGAATAACGAAGATGTAGTCTTAGCTTAAAGCTAGCAAGACCAGTCCTGCATCACATTACCTTTCCATCTATCAATGTCAGTATATACCGGCCAAACTTAAGCCACTGCTGATGTTACAGCAACTGGTTCCTCCATGCCAAACAAACTAAAACTATGGAGTAACTTCTAGATGTTTCGTACAAGACCTTATAACCTTGAGCAAATGCTGTAGATTTCTTGGCCTTTTTTGGATATTGTAGTGAAGTCAGATCAAATGAAAAGATGCCAGACCCTTATCGTTTCCACAACCTCTTGACTACTTGCAGCTCTTTGGGGTATAACTTTGCATATCTCCAGGCTGGCATTCTAGCCCAGTCTTATAAAACAACCTGATATATATATGTATTTCTTTTCAGATACCCCCAACCAGTAATTTGTAGAACCATTTGATTTTACATTTACAGATGGGTGTCTTTCTAAATGTCTAATTTAAACATCAATTTCCAGCCCTATATCCAGTCAAAACATCCTGGATTAGATAGATATCATCTGTAAAAAGGAAGCCTAATTTTTTTACTGCAAATTATCAACAGGATTTGGACAAACCTATAAATATATTCGTTGAACTAAATAATTACCTTGGACTGACTATATTTTTGGGGGTTTCTGGCCAAAACCTCTTGGAGATTCTGAAGCACATTTTGTTTTAGCAATAACCTGTATGCAGCTTCATCCTATCAAATGTCAACAAGCTTTCTTCTCCTTGAACCTTAAAAACACAAATCTCATATAAACAGAGCATCTTCTATTTGTAAATGGCTGTGGTAAACCCTGCATGGCTTTCTTTCCAAAAATGACTTTCTTTTCACTGCAGCTCAATAAATGCCCTGTTTGTGGAGAAGATGAAAAAGATTACTTCACCTGCATCTCAGTTCCCGTTTACTAACATTTCTTGGTTTACATCCACATGATTGAACTTTGGATGTTGGAATGACCACTATACCCAAACTAAAGAAAAAAAATGAAATTGGAATTTGCTTGAATAAGGTGAAGTTACTTTAAATGTCTAAAAAAGTGTTGGTTTTTTTACCTTTCTGGTGTTATTCTTGGTTTTCATTTTGCTGTTTGTTTTATTATATTATTAATCAAACCTCTAAGACCTTCGTCTAACAACTACAGTTGTACAGTTCTGATTTCAATCTAAACCAGGGACAGTTTTTTGAAATTATTTCACTTCTTAAAGAAATTGGTTCTTGTGGATTGTTTTTTCAATAAAAAAAAGTATTCTTCCACGTCACACTAAGAAACTTTATGTTGGTCCAAATTTCCAAATAAGGATATTAAGGATTTATTGTTACCATGTGACGAAATGTTAAACAGGCTGAAAGGGTTTGGATAAGTCTAGCAGGGTACTTTTTACACAATCCCCCAAACAACAATGGTTAAAGTCCTCCCATGCTGCGTAGTGCAGTCTTCAGTTACACTGTCCCCACACTCCCACACAAGTGCTATCATGATGAGTGTCAGTGACTGTTAGTGGCTCATTTGTCCAAGCCTGTGATTTTCAATAATCACCGAGGATGTGAGAATATATATATATATATATATGAGTGGATATTTAACATATTTTTCTGTGTCAAGCTAGTTTAAAAAAACTTCATTACATTAACATGTAGAGTAGTGACACTGTTTTGTAATGTAAATGAAATGTTTGTAATGTAATGTAATGTAAACACTAAAGTATACCCTCAAGGAACGAATGTAGTACACGAGTCCTTCTTTGAGTTTTGGTGCTTTTAATGCTTCACTTCTTTTACCACATGTAGTTTCTTTATTTCATTCCTGTTGTATTTAGCAGCTGCCCTGTCTGGAACATCTGTGTAAGCCCAGTTCCCTTGTTGTTCCATTTGATTCAGCACATTTGTACCGTTCCTATGATATTCATGCCCTTATAAGGACAACATGAGAAACAGTAACTGAGTGATCTCAGAGGTCTGCCTGACTACAAAGAGAATGCATGAAAAAAGCACTGAAACTATATTCAGTGTCTTGAAAGAGAACTCGTACCTCTTAACATTTTTACAACTGAACACATTTTAATGTCTCGGGTCAATACTATTTAGTGGAATGGTTTTAAAGCTGTAATTTCAACAAATAAGCCTTTAAATGTATTCAGCTGCACCTTCATCTAATGTCAGAAACTGTCAGGTTGTGTCGAAGTTTGAAGAGGACTCAAATGCAGAAACGGAAGGAGGCAGGGATGAATTTTGCTGATTTAATAAAGTTCCAAAGGGCAAGAGAATAAAAAGTCCACGAACAAAATACAAAAAGCAAAATTCCAGGAGACGTCAGGGAAAACAAACATGAGGGGGAAAGAAATGACGAGGAAACAGGAAAAAATAACTGAAAAGGAGGACTATAAATTGGAGACCGAACAAAGACCAGGCTAATCAGCAGGTCGGGAGCAGGTTTGGACAGAAGAATCTAGAAGGGAGCTCGGAGAAAGAGACTGACTAGCGTTGTGTTTGAGGCTTTATAGAGTGGACCAAAAATAAGGCCTTGTTTCGGCTTAGGAAACATGCAAATTAAACCGAATGAACGGGTCCGCCTCTTAGGAATGGGGGTAGTTTGGGTTGTTTGTTAGTCTACAATACCCGATACCTGTCCAGTAGATTTTTTTTTTTTTTTGTAATGACTATGAACTGGATAACTGAGAATCTTCACCAGCATTCAGGTGATAAGGGAAATGGAACTTTATTTAATTTGAAACTGTAGTCTTTGTCATGACAGTTTTTATTTAATCTTCTTTCATAAACCCCAACAGAAAACCATTATCTGTGCCAAGGTTAAAATAGGCATAAATGGACTTTATTTACTAATTACTTGATGTTTAAGACTGTTTGGCTGCATGGGATTTTATTTTGGAGTATCAAACTAAACATATGTTATATTATTTTTTAGCACATATTTAATTTCTTTTAGTAAACCATGTGTGATTTTCGTTCCCCTTTAAAACTTTGCACTAATTATTTGTTGGGTGTCACCCGAAATATTATGAGGTTCAAAGGTCATGAAGGTCATTAATACTTTTGTAAAGAACGTGTGCTCACGTGTGATTAAGTTCATTTTAATTTTTCCTCGAGTGTTTCTTTTTTATTCAGTTTTTATGCCAAAAGAAAACAAGTCTGACTGATGCAATTTTTGCATTGCTTTTCTTAATGCAGTGTGTCAGTTTATACATTCGATGAAGCCAAGAAACGACTGAGTGCAAGCCTGCTCTGCTCTTTCTGGGAAAAATGCTGATTTGTCACATGTTAAAAATGAACAGATTTTCTTCCAGGAATTCCGTTTCTTACAATTGTTTAATTCTTAAAGCAATAGACACATAGATGATCTTATTAGAAAAATAAAGGCAATGAAATATATTATTGTTGAATTATGATAGTGTGAAGGAAATGTTTTTAAACATTACTTTCTGTTGAAAAAACTTTTTTTGTCAGTACTGGAGGTTTAAGCAGTAAAAAAGTGCATTTGATATCATAAGTATTAGATTAGCTTGATTATATAATATCTAGGGCTAATGGATAAAAATAATTACTCATTAGGTGCTCTTTAACCAATTTACCTGCAAACCATTAACCGTGAAAATCTTTTCCAAGCTTTTGGGTTGAAATGGTACAGTATTTTCCCGAGAATTTATGGTCTTGCAGATCTGGCATTAATAACACCGGAGAAATATAGCTTTGCTTGGTACAGTGGGAAAAAAGCTGGAGAATTGGATCCTGCTGTTCTCTCTTTAGTTGTTTTTTTTCCCCTTTTGTTCTTTTCCTGGCTGCATACTCTGTTTAGTTCTAAGTTCTACCTCCTCCACAATGTCCGAGCACTTTGTAGTACTGTATAAAGTATTCATTAAAAAAAAAATGGACACAAAATTAGTCACCCAACAAAAGCATTTCATTCTCAATGTCATATTTAATGGAAAACTATGATGAACAAAAAGGCTGTACCATTGGAAATAGAAAACAACTAGAAATAATGCTGGAAGACCATGAACTAAACAGAATATGACAGAGAGCTATTAGAACAACTCTAACAGAGAAAAACATCAATTAGGGGGGAGCTAAAAAACAGTTTTTATGTGCAGTATAAATGTTTCACTTAACCCAACCTCACTCAGTCACAGTCTTTCTCTTCTAATGGAGAGTTGGGGGTTTAATCCCCTGCCTGTCCAGCAATAAAACACCCAAGGTAGCCTGGCTTTTTCTGTTTTATAATGACTGAAATCACATGAACTGCTTCGAGGTCATGGAAAAATGGTTTTGTGTGCGCACCTGTGTGTGTGTATGTAAAAAAACAGTGATAGTCAAAGGTTTTTTCTGCTCCAAGCATGAGAACTCCATTTTGCTGCATGTACATTTTATTAGCATGGAGAACATGTTAGATTTTAGATGGTTGCGGTAAATTAATAAGGAATATATTTATTGCCTTTTTCTGACAGAATGGTTTTTATTCAAGCAGAACCCTATAACTAAAATTACCAGCTGTAAATGCAGCTCCACATGCTCTATCAAACGCTGCCAGAAAGCGCACAAGATTGCTGCACAATGTGTTGTAATAGCTTTGCACTCGAGCACATGTAATTCAGTTAAGCCCTAATAATACATGTATATGAAACAAAATAATGTTCATATTAAAAGATGTATTGATTGTGCTTTTTTTTTAGGGTAGGAGCTCTAAAGCATAATTAATAGCAAACATCTTGATCAGATACAAATGAGTAATCAAAGCCTTAATAAACCTGTTTTTGTAGATAAACTGCCTTAATTGATGCAACCCCACCTGTCAATCAATCTAGGTGCCTTGTCAGCAACTTACCAATAAGTGATCTTAATTGGTCCCAAAGTAAAACTCCAACCTTGTTGGGATTTTGGATTGCGCAATCATGGGATTGGTTTTAAAGGAGACATCTGATAAATAGCTAAATTCTGTCAGAAGGAAATATGCAGTTCAGATACGCATTACCCAGAGAGTGGAACACAGTTAAATATAATCCCCAAACTGAAAAGCAGTGTTTCAAAATGTAAAAGATGGACAAAGACCTGCTGCTGGCCTCATGAGGGGCTGAACCCAGAACGAGCTACTGGTTGTTGGTTTGTACAAAGGTAACAATCATCTTCAATCTTGCATTTTTTTTAATACTTTCATTTTTGCTTATGTTTGGCTTAAAAAAATACTTTGCTTAGTCAATTATAAAAGCATGTTGTAATAAACTGCATTGAAGCAAAGTGCTGGCATGGACTTCAGATATCATATACAGTCTGAGTCTCTATGTGATAAAAACATGCTTCAGAGTTTCACACTCTTGTTTATGTACGGTACTATATTTACTCACTTTTGTTACTATGAAAGGCATCAAGCACATCTTCACATACAGCCGGACTCACTCTGTCCCTGATTCATTCTCTGTCTGTTGAAAGCCTGGATTTTAATGTTGATTGGTCCATTGTTGCCTTAAAATGACTTCACTGACTAGATGTAAACACATTGACAAAATTGGTAATGGTGATACTCTTTTAATAAAAGAAAAACCCACAATGGTCACAGAGAAAACTCTAATCTGACAAAAACTATAATGAATACAAATTATAGGAAAATGAAAGACATAGTAAAAGCTATAAGACCATCTACAAGCGATGTTCCGTGACCACAGTCGCACATATCATTCAGAAATGTAAGATATCGAAAGAGATAAAAGGTGAACTTCAAGCTCAAGGAACATCTGCGTCAGAAACACATGCGTGCTCTGTGCATGAACTCTGCACACTAAAATGCAGAGGAAACAGATCGCCTTACCCAGGGCTGCAATCTCCATTTTGTCAATCTTTTCTCTCATGATAATCAAATATCACAATGGTATGGATCAAGAAAATAATAGATTGAGAGGATTTAGAGGCAATTTGTGGACCAAAATCTTCAGAAATGAATTATGTTACCCGCAGTATTTAAAGGATGGAACACAGTTAATTCTATTTCCAAAATCAAACAAAAAATCTTGGAAAAGGTAACATAGACAAAAGCCTGCTGCTGACAGCATTAACAGCTACTACAGTAACAGGAGCCACCAATTTGTTGTATGTACAAAGGTAACAAACATTTTTTTTTTTGTTCATAACATTGTTTGCCTATGCTTGGGAAAAGCTTGTTGCTTTATTAATCACGAAGCCTGTCGTAACAAACTATATCGAGGGAAAACGCTGGCATGGGCTTTTGATTTTGATACACAGCCTGATTAAACACACAATAAAAACATGCTTCGTATTTTAACCTCCTGCCGTTTATGTGCTTTATTCACTCACCTGCTTTTGTAACTGTATAAGTCATCAGATACAATTTCAAGCGAAATCAGCCTGACTGTGTCCAATATTATTCCTTCTCTGTCTGAGCCTAATGTGGCATTTAACCTTCATTTATCTGTTGCTGCATTGAAATAATATTACTGACTTAAAAAAATTTAAGCAATGTTTGCTGATCAAGCAAAATGCTTTATTAAATACCTCAAGTAACGCAGTGCTTCACAGTGTAGCTGTTAAAACTACCCTGAGTTTGTTTTCACTGGCTTGTGTTTCCAAGTAGGCAAAGCTTGCAGTTGGCATAATGTCAGTTGGCGCTATATAAACAAACTGAATAGAACTGAGTAGAAAACTTCAATGATTCATCAATGCAATACCGCCAACATTTTCTGTGCACGTTAGCATCCCAGTCATTTAAATAAAAAAAAAAAAAAAAAAAAAAAAGGTGCGCATCAAGGGAAGTTACAGTACATGAAACTGGTCAAATATATTGCTAACATTCAGAGTATGAATACAAAACGCAAATAAAACCAGACTAAAGATGATGTTCAGTTATACACTGCATTTCATTAGTGTTATACTGTAAACACTATTTTTCTGATAAAAACTGAGCCTTGATATATACTGTGTAGCTTTAATTACAAGTGTCCAATATATTCAGGCTTTATTCATTTATCTGAACCTTTGTTTAAAGAGCAAAAGTCTAAATGTGATTAAAGATCTAACTTGCTTAATGATTGTGGCCAAAAGGCAGCAGCATAAAAACACAAGTATATATATATATTTTATTTTTATTTTTTTCAGACAGTGTCCTGTCTGGCAATGTGGCAATAAGAATAATTGTCTTGATGCCAAAAAGAGCCCAACACTACTTTCACAAGTGGAGCAATAAGGGTGTTGCCATAGTGTTCCGCTTGTTTCATGCATACAAATTGCTTTATTATAATTATGCAGGGAGTTTCACAGATTATATGGACACTGCAATGTAAGTAGAAGAGAAAAAACTGAAAAAAGGAGAAAAGATGAAAGAAAGAGGAGATAGAAAGGAGATAATGATAAAAAAAACAAGTATTTAATAATTTAGAAAGGTCCTGGCATCATATTGGTATAAAATATAACATATGGGAATGTATTTTGTGACTATGTCAAAGTATTATGATGAAGGATGGATGGGTGGATAAATAATTGGGTAGATTCATTTGTTAGTCGTTGATTGTTATTTTCTTTGTTCCTAAAAACCTGAAAAATAAATATTCTATGAATTTTCCATGCATAAAGGTCCAGTTAAAAATATCTAATAAAGTAAACTCTGTTACCACTGGTCTGTTCTTTAGAAAAACAGAAATATATCATCTCACTCTCTGTGTTTTTGCTTCTTCAGCAGGGTGGAAAAACTGTCTTCATTGTTAGTCATGGCTCTTGGTTGTTTGATACTCGTGACTAATGTACCCACACACACACAGATCACGGCACTAAATTATGTTATCATCCCAAGAAGGCTCTTTGTCTTCACTATACAAATACACTGTGTCAATACCGCAGCACTGGTGGCTGATTTAAAGCTTCTCTCTCTGACTATGTTTTGAATATTGGAATAGATATAAGCTATGTTTTCTACTAAATGTGGATTACACTGTTTGGGAATTTATAAGAACTTTTCACTGGCTAAATCTTTAGGAACAGGGATCCTTGAAATCCTTGTTCCAATAAAAATTGGGACATTCCCATAGGAGCAAATTAAATTTATTAGATAGACAAAGATTTTCTATAAATTTCAACATTTACACGTGATGTTCTGAGGACAGAGTGTAAGGACTTTCCCCAATTGTGTTGTGAATCAGACAATCGTAGGACTTTTTCTGGCTTTTACAAGGTTAGAGAAACAATGGGAGCCACTTCAGAGGGATGAAGCCTTGAACTAAATGACAAAGAAATAAAATATCCCATGAGCCATCTTATGGAAACACTCCAAATCTGGGAACTCATAAAACAGGGAAGCAGACAGAATAATACGTCTACATAAGGTTGTGTACACACAGAAGAGGACCGGACGGGGCTGTGATAGAACACCAAGTCTGTCGAGGTCAACAGGATGTGATACAAGATCCTCTAATAGCTCTGCATCTGCAGAGAGGAGACATGGTGGTGGCCTATCAGTTAGAGCAGTACCCTTGTGCTCTGAGCAGGTTACAAGTACCCGGTTGGATCCTCACAGCCTGCACTTTGGGTCCCTGAGCAAGACCCTTAAACCACCCGAATCCACCACACAGCGTTGCACATATCCAAGGGGATGGATTAAGATGCAGAGGTGAATTTCTCCATTGTGAGATCACTGATGTTCAATTATTATCACAATTAATAATGATAAGTCCATTTATGTTTAATCAGTCAAACCAAAGCAGCTCTTTGTATCACGTCAATACATATTTTTTAAGAGAATTTGATATATTCACTAGGATTTTTTTTTCCTTCTTTTGAGTGCCATTTTAGTATTTTGTTGAAAAAATGTATTTTTGATGAAAAACACGCTGCTGTTTTAAGCAAGTAATAAGATGCAGATGAGTCAAACGGGTCAACTGCCCTGAAGTTAACTTTTCTGGCCACCAGCCACTGTGGCAGGTGGCCAGAAACCACCACCACAAAAGCTGGATGTTCTACACTGCAAAAATAATTGAACTCTAAATAAGCCATCTTTAAAAAAAAAAATAACTGCATTTTTTTCCAATGGAATGAGACAATTTACATTTAAAAACCCTGCATTGTCTTATTTTAAGTGTATATTATCTAATTATCTTATTAAGAGTAAAAATACTCATTCTATTGGCAAATCATCTTATTTACCTACTCAAATTAAATGTAAATATACTTAATTTAAAAAATGTGTTCTTATTTCTAGATTGTTTTTGCTTATCTCTCTTTCTTCGATTCATATATAAGACAGCGCATCTTCTTTTTTGTGACACCCTCGACCACCGTCGAGTCACCAGATTAGTCTTCAGATATCTATTTTTTTTATCTATCATTTAGATGGTTACATCCTATAGCCTCTTCAGGATGATACCGTAATTTTCGGACTATCAGCCGCACCTGAATATAAGCCGCAGAAGCTAAATTGCATGATTTATACATATACAAGCCGCACCGGACTATAAGCCGCAGGTTTTTTATGTTTAATGTCCGTCTTTCTCGCTGTTGTTCTGTCTCGTACCACTCGCGGTAGAAGTCTGCTTCCGGAAGACCTCCGCATTCCCGTTCTTGTGTGTTGAAGCAAATGTGATGTCAACATGGTGGATGGTAAAATCCATAGATTTAGGTATTACCCTAGTGGCCGTTAGCTGTAAAAGTCCATAGACAAGCCGCATTGTTATATAAGCCGTAAGGTCGAAAAATGGGGAAAAAGTCGTGGCTTATAGTCCGAAAGTTACGGTATGTCCCCACATTTTATTTAGAAAAAAATCAAAGAACAGAGGGAAGGTTGCTTAACAAAACAATAGGCAGAGGAAATGGTCAACTACACAACGTTTGCATAGTGTTGTGTTATTGTCTTATTGGCTACATCCTAATAAGACAGGAAGATTGACAGTTTCACCTGCTAATTACAAAAGGCTAATATCATGCCCTATTCCTCGGTTCAAGTCAAATTTGAGGATAACGTGAAAAATACCTTTTCTAATAAAAATAATAGAAAATAATAGAATAGACTAAAACTCTGAACATTAACTTGTACCCATAACCATGTTATACAGCTCTGTGATAAGTTGTACTGTATTCACCTTGTTCTTTATCCTGTCACAAATGCTGTGGATGAAATGGAAAAAAAAGCCACTGTGGGGGGGCTTTAGTGAAGGAGGATCAGTGATATTGAAAGCTATCCAGTTCTGATATTGTCCTATTAAATATATTGTACTTCTAGTGTAATAAAGGACCACAATAAAGTTGTGTGCATAAATAAACTTTTGTTTTGCAGTGGCATCACTGTTTGATTTTGTTTTTTGTCATGATGACCATCTAGGGTTGATATTTAATCATTTGTAACCTGTCTGTGACAGACTGTGTCTAAAATTATTGTTCCAATCAATGAGAAAAACATCCAGGCCCCTGGCTTGTCTGTCAGTTCAAATATTCAGCATGCCACGTTGAGTAACTCTTCTGTCAGTGCAGAAACAGCAAAGACTGCAAAGCTTTTACACAACTTTCCTATTATATGGAGAAATGTTCTACATGTCCCAAAAGATCAAGACTGTAAACTGCAGAGCTTTGCAGACTCCGGCTGCTAAAACAAGGGATACAGGATGCATGGTGTATTTCAAAGGCAGCATTATGTTGGGCCTCACTTTTTGTGGTATAGCCAAAAGGCAACAAGCAGATAAGAAACAATGATTTTATCAAACGATTAAAGCAAGTGGATTTATTTTTATAACCAATGTAGCCATGTTGACAAGAGAAGCAAATGTGCTAAAATAATGCATTTTGATAAAGAACTGCTATGGAGCCAGATCATCATAAACAAACTACATCTCCCAGCATGTCACACTAGAGGTGTCCACCTCAGCTAAGCTATGCTTGTCCCCGAGACGCAGTAAACAGGTGGTGCCGCATTTTGCTAGTCAAAAGTTATTGGCACTCCTGTTCTTCAAAGACGAAGCTTGGAAGCTCTGAGCATGCAGAACTCAAAGGCAAAGATTTTGATTGCTCTTGGTCAGCTTTGCTGAGAAGAAACCACCTCTGATATTGGATTAAGAGGAAAGTCCTACTGAATACCAGAGACACAAAATTCTTCCATTGTAGAAGTCAACGGAATTACAGAGCATTGGAATTGCTTTGGCCAGGATATAATAATCCATTGCAGAACCAAATAACCACGAGCACCCAGCATCATCCACGACTGAGCTAGATGAGAAGAGGAACCAGAAGTGCTCGACAACTCAACGCCCTGAGAAGCTAGTTTTCTCCTTCCTCTTCTAAGCTGCAAACAGCAGTAAAGCAAGGCCTGCTTCCCCACCAGAATGCCGAGCACAGCCTGCCCTGGCTTTAAGCTTCAACCTGCTAAGAACCAACACAATACCAGGTCAGCTTTGTGCTCCTACGAAGAGGATCATATAAGCTGGCCTGCCACTTCCTTTTTGCTGCTATCCTCCTCTGAACCATGAAAAACTCTTTAGGCTTTTCTGGTTTTCTTCTCCTAACTGTCGGGCACTGCCTGTCCTTCACTGGTTGCTGCAGCGGCTGAGAACATCTTCACTATTTCAAAAAAGCATTATTCTTATTAGCTATTTTTAGGCATTTAACATGTTTTAATGCTTTATTTGCTACAGTAGGTATTTACTTGAGCTGTGATTGAATTTTACTGCATGATTCTATTGTAGTTTTCAGAGTCAACCAATTGGTCATTTAATTTCTTCTTCCTCTCTCCTTCTCTCTCAATCTCTTTCATCTAATGTTTCCCTCTTTTTCTGGACTGTGTGTGTAATGGGATCAAAGCCAGCTGCTGCTAGCTTCCTTAGCTTATTGTCCCCCCCGGGATAGCCAGAGCATAGTCTCTGATTCTACAGACTTCCGTTTGTGCCAAATCACAAATTCGCTTTAATGCTTTTTACACCATATTTGCTGTTGGTTTAATGCATAGCTATTCATAATTTAATTATGTCAGACTTCACTAACTGTAACAATTACCTAAAATCAAGATTATCTTTGCCCTTTTAGTGGTCACTGTGTTCAAGTGGTGTTCTTAAACAGAATATTTGCTGTAACAAGAAATTATTTGTTTATTATTTGTGCTTATCTAGTGTTTCTAAGAGTCAGAATCAACTTGATTTAGCAGCCTGAATTATATTATTTCTTGTGGTTTGTTTAATGATTCAAAATGACAAATTAAGTGAGAAATAATAAATAAATAACATTTACAAGTGGTTAATTCAAATCGAGGATTGCAACTGATTTAAATATCCAAATGTCCTGTCAAAGTAAGATAATAATTCCTGATTGATAATCTGAATTGCTATTTTTAATCCCTGGAGGCTGGTAACCGTCAATAAAAATGATCTAAATCAAATTTTTATGACGTATTAACTTTGATTAGAATACTACATGATTAATTATGTTAATTCTATTTTCCAACCTTTCAAATTGTTTCACCACTGCAATATAAGGTTTGCAGCAAAGTTATAGAAGCTACTCTTCAGCAAACTTCCAAACTGAATTTATTTTTAAAAATTTAGCTACAGCAGACCACTGCTTCTTTGGGAACAGTTTACCACTGGGGAGCTTGTTGAGACGCCACAACAAGCACGACATTAGAAAGGCAAATGCAAGTGAACTGCTTGGCCTAGCAAGTGTGACGAAGAGGATAGAGTCATCAGAGAGAAACTGAATGAGCTCAGCTGCTGTGGAGTTTGACAGGCAGGTTTATGGAGTGCAGAAAATATAGGATTTTGTCCAATTCAGCACAATCCCCAGCATCTGTCGGGCTTGGGGAGGCATATTTTTATCAACGAGCATAAACCTGGAATTGACTGCAAAATGAGGCTAAATTGCAAGCTATTACTAAGGTATGTGAAGGATTCTAAGGATACATTTTTCAACTTCTCAGCCAAGTTATAGAGGGTCAGGTTCAACCTTTGCTTCAATCTGCATCAGGATGGAAAATACATGAGAAACATGTGGGTTACCTTAACAACATAAACTCTAAGTGACATTGATGTGAAGATCTCTTTAATTGGGCAAGACGAATTCGGTATCCGTTCTGAGATGCTTCTTTCCTTATTTTCACAGTTTGTATCATTAGATCATAAACAAATGCTGCATTTTTAGGTTAAAAGCCCTATTTGATAATAGCTACATTTTAGACATTAAAGCACTAAAGGAGATGATTATTTTCTTAAACCACACAAAAAAAGCAGGATTATCTCTTAAATGAATGTAAATCAATTATCCGTTTAGGTCTAAAGTAGATTTCCAGGGTAAAAACTCTATAAAATCTGTTGATGATAATTAAATCTTTGTTGCGCCGCCCACAACAATTGGCTTCCTTAAAGTCTCCTCTATGTAGCACTGTGTGTAAGACTGTGTGTAAGTGACAACAGCACAGCGCCCTGTTGATTTAGTTCCCCTTTCCTTGGGGAGAAAGTCTGTTGTCTTCCAAAATACATCCTCCCACAAGCACAGAATGCACTCACTTGGAAACCAAGTTGTGGCGAGGCTTTTGTTGCTTGATAATTGTTTTTAGGCAAACATAATTTTGCTAGCAGAGACAGCTAAACCATAACCATGAATCAATGAAATGGTAATGGAGCCGCAGGGGGGGGGAAAGCAAAACATTCAATATAGCGGGGTAACATTATATGAGGAGTTCACTGTCCTTCTATGAAGGCCTTTATCTCCTTCTTTTTCATTCATTTTCTCTGCACATTAACTTTCCATCACTTTAATTCCTCATAAATATTCACTAAATCCTTTTCAAAAAATAAAAAGGTCCTAAGGAGATGCAAACAAACCAATAAACGTGAAATTGAATTAGCTTGCCACCAGCTCACTATCATAACCATTGTTTTTCCCCATTCCCCTTCACACAGGAAGCCAGTCAGGTAAATAATCACCTCTGTTTTAATTACTAAATCAATCATTCTTAATGAGATGGGCTGCTTAGGTGCAGTGGTAACTGCTACTCTTATGATCTCCTTTTCAATTCCTTTATTTAACTAACTGAAACACATCAAACTCTAAAGTAGGGTCATTCATTTAAGTAATTCACAAAACATACAGGTTACCTCATCAAACACTGGTCAATATTTAGAAACTTTAATGTTAATATTCAACACATGGAAAGGGTAACTTTATTGAAGCATAAAGGTTACTTTGGGGATTAAATATAAGCTTTTACTGTCAAAAAAACAAGAAAAACACCAGGAACCTCTTATAGAGTGTGCTATGTAATGTGCAGCCCACTCTGAGATAAAACCCAGCAGTTTGGGTGTTTTATATCAATGTGGTGAAATTAAAATCTGACATTGAAGCAGTCTAACTATTTTGATGAAGCAGTGGCTGGTATAGGGCCCGTTTTATTTTTTCCCACATTCCGTTTTTTTCCGTTTTAATTTTTGCGAATTCAGTTTTTTTTACCCTTTACTGTTATTTCAGTCTTAAAAAGAATATGCTTTTAATGTTAATGATTAAAATGTACACAAATAAAATAGGAATGACCTTAAATTTATTGAGGTAAAAAAAAAACACATTTACTCAGTACTTTTACTGCATGAAGCAACATAACACTGCACTCTAAGTACTAACAAAATATGAATGGTTATGAACCAATGGTTATAAATAAAAGTGCTCCATTAGCTTTTTCAAGTAAAAAAAATAAAATAGGACCTCTTAATTTCAGAATTATAAAGTATTTCATAAAGAATCATATTTTCCACACAGTACATTAAAGTGCATGAAAAACAAGGCAAAATACAGCAAGTATGTAAGCAAGTGTTTCTCAACTTTTTCGCCGAAAGCGGAGCTGTGGAGAGCCGCTTCGCCATTTTTTCAATGTTTTGATGGGGGAGGGTGAGCAGAAATGACGGAGCGGGAGGGGTTGTGTCGCCCAGATTTGCGTCCCCCGATGTGCATTTCCCCCCGACATACGTTCTTCTCCCACACAAAACCAGAATTTCATGTAAAATGTAGAAATTCTGCGTTTACACTAGATTCCGCGTTAATTTGCCAATTCCGCGTTTTTGTCCGCGATTCCGTGATCGCGGAAATTATAGGACTCTACTGGTACTGTACAGCAATCTGTGACCTTTGGAAGAGGTTGGGAAGGAGCCTCAACTGCAGCACATCAAGTTTATTTCCTCTCTATTGTTCAGTTGTATTTTGTGCAGTTTTAAAACAATGCTAATATAAACCATAAGGGCTGCAACGCAGTTGTTTGTTTAGTAAACACCATCTTACAATTGGAGAGCAGGAATTTGTTTTTCCACTCCTTAAAGCAACTAGAAATACCCCAATAAGAAATGCTGATGATGTGATAAAGTCTTGCATAATTGTTGAGGTAAAAAAAGGGATAATTTTATTAATTTCTTCTTTGTGCTGATTTTGTTTTAAACATATCATTAACAACTAATAAAAGGTGTGGGAGACGTTTTGATAATCATGTTTTTTTATTAGCTAATTGTTAATAAAAAGTTGATTAACAGCAATGATGACAGACTTTAATCTTTTAATTATACATTGAAACCTGTCTGAATTAAACAGGGAATAAAGCAAACTATAAAACTTTATTACAAAAACTAATACAGCATTATGATTACTGTGTTAGTTATTGTAATAAAGGCAGAAGCATTCAGACTTCTTCAAGGTAACTGTCTCATCACAATATCTAATCTTGTTCTAATAGGAGGAGTTCTTCAAGCAGCACTGTCTGGACAAACTGCACCTCTTGATTTACAAGCTCAGTCTGTATCCATATTCAGAGCAGGATTCATAAGTCATTTACATAATGTAAGATAAGACACAGCGAGGCTCATAAGCAAGCAAAATCCCTCCTCGGTCTGGAGAGGCCTCACCTGACTAAAACTCAATACAAATTGGGAGCTCAGAAGCAGAACTGATAAAACTAAGCTTCAAATTTAAATAATGAAAAATGCATTAATTAAAAAATGGTACCTTTTAAGGCTGGGCAATCAATCAAGCTGAATGATTAAACATTAGGACTTAGTAATGGGCCCGGTTGTGCTCATGTAGCACAACACGCTCATTCTAACGCTGTAGAGCTGCTCCCAGCCACCAAACCCTCCTTATGAGTTTGTATTCTGTCAAATATGCACACACTCTCTGTCTTATACGACTGATATGCAATCAATAGAAGATGTTTTTAAATTTAAGTCAAGTTTAATTGATGGTCAAAACCATAATAATAATTTTTACAGCTTTCACTAATGGAGGATTGCTTTTCCACCTCAATCAAACATTGAATCTTAAATAAATTCATGTCTCTCTACAACAAGGATTTCACTCAAACAATAGATTTAATTTATTTAGAATTTATGATAAAATCTTAGCGATGTTTGGCAAATAGTGTTGTTTCATTAGCTTTATGATGACACCTGCTGTGGATGCAAGAGGAAACTCTTAATCCACCAGTATGTTTATCAAAGGCGAGCTTTTTTTCTAGGATTGACTCAGGTAGTCTAACCTCCGCTGTGGATCTGTGTGGATGTGATTATGAGTCTGTGATTTGAAAAACAGCACCTCCGGGATGACAAGTGACTCAAACCTCTATTTATCTTCTCTGTGCGTCGTTCATATCATATCGGTGTGATCGGCAAAATACCCGCAGGAGCCGTTCACATCACTAAGCACCTCACGACTGACAGCTAAAGGGCCTTGATCACTTGGCAGATACGGTGAAAGTAGTGATCACTCCTCTGATGGCGTGTGAGGAGGAAGAGAGTACGCTCCATGCAACTCAAAGACACTGGGATCAAGATGGAAATACATTTTCAGAAAACTAATTCAAAAGCTGTGTTTCTGCTAATTTTTAACCAATAATGGGGATTATGTTTTTTTCTGCCAAGTTTAGCTTGAGATTGAGCCACATACCCTGTGTGGGTCGCTGTCATGTCCTCTGTGTCTGGGGTCAAGTTCTTCATATGGTGGCACCATGCCTTCTCGCCTCGCTTGCTGATACTCTCTTCTTAGCAGCTGGATGCGGTCCATGCTGCTGCAACAAAACACATCAGACCACATGAGGAGCTATTAGTAGGGGCAGGTAGCCACAGACACACAGCAAGCAGAGAGAGCTCAAAAAAGACACAGTCATGAATATACTGCAAGAAAATTATCAAAAAAAGATCTGTTTATATATATATATATATATATATATATATATATATATACATACATAATTCAGGGAAAAATGAATCACATTTTGTTTAATGGCAAGTCATCCAACATACCAGACATTAATCAAGCCAGGATGGATGATGAGTTATATAAAAGAAGTTCAAAAATATTCTGAGTTTGGAGGTGGATACCTGCTGGATTTTCAGTTGTGGACGCTAACATAACTAAAACTTTCACATTTTAATATTTTCCTCTTTATTACTTAAAAGTATAGAGGACGATCTTTCATTTCTGGATGGATCATCTAAATAAGTGGTCCTCCAAATTGTCGGTCATTCCAGTTATATTGTTTGCGTAAGGCCGTCCTATGTGCTCGCCCCGTTAGCTATCTTTTTCAGCGCAGGCATACATTCAGGCATTTATCTGTGTTGAGCTACGGTTTCAGCAATTAATTGAAGCTCACCTTTCTCACCACGGTTGTTTGAAAATGGCCAAGGGTCGTAAAAGAAAAAGAGTGTCTGCTAAGCGTATGAGACGAAAAGAAAGGCCTAAGAAGAGGCAGATATATCCCAGAATACTTTGCTCGGAGAGCTCTCCTCGCAGAACATTATGGGATTTGCCATCACAGCGTCCTGCTGTCGCCATAGGCTGCTGCTACCCGACAGCAGCGACTAATAACAAAGATGGCGCAGGCACTGTAGAGTTGACCAACGGGGAAGTGATCATCTGTCGGAACGGTAAGTTGACTCAGTTTACTATAAAGTTCCCGCTCTATATAGTGATGAAGGGATTTTGGGGTTTGGGTGGACATTGGAAAACAGTAAGTTTGTGCATAAGAGCTATGAGAACAACAACTTTTAAACTGAGCGTGCACGAGGAGAAATGGGCTTGTGCATGCTCTCGCACGCGCATTGTTTTGTTTTAAATGAAGAGGGTGGGTCTTAACAATACCTTTAACAGAAATAACGGTATATTTGTGTTTTCGTGTCAAAATTAAGAGAACAACAATACAGTTTCATCTATTATCTACATTATTTCACAGAAATAAACTGAAACTAATGTATTTTTAACTAAGAGCACAAACCTACTAGAGCTATTTTACAAGCATATTTTATAACAGAGATGAACAGGAGTAAATAGCAAGATTCTTTTAAGTATTTCTATATTCTCATACAATTTTTTACCAGTGTTTCTTTTTTCCTGTTGTTTATGCATTGAGAAACATTAAAACAGCAAAAATAAGAATTTATGTCTAGTATTTCTAAGTACCAAAATAAAAGCGCTGTTTGAATGTATAATGGCCAAATGTCACCAGTTTCCTGGTAATGGGATTTGACCAAAAGATCCACTCAGAAATCCAACAGTAAACACATAATACATCGAGGAAAATATAATCAAACAGTCATCCTCATGGTGATGAGGCCAAACAAGTCAGCTGTTTATTCAAACAGTAATCCTCCCAACATCAACTTCAAAACTTTGACTGCAGAGATGAATACACCGATCCCTTGATCACTCTCACTGCCTGCATCTATTTCTGTTTCCTTTTTTCCTCCTTCTTCTCTGGCAACAGGAAAGAAAACAAGACCATCAATCATTTCATGAATATTCTCTCTGTCAACGCAGGAAATATACAGCATATCAACACTGAACTCTGGGCACCCTTGTGAGTCACGCACATGCACACATATCCACTCACCCACACATAATGGAAATGCAGAAAGTCATATCATGCACATACAGTATGAGGCCATATGCAACATTAGAGATGCAGTTTGCAATTTCATGAACCGAGTTGGAGCAAGAGGGGAAGAAAAATGCTCTGAAGGAACATCAGGTGATTTATGAAAAGTCTGAAAAAGAGCAACATACACATACACAAAAATACCATCAGAATGGCTCCAGGACATTCTGTGAGCACAGCGCATTCTGAGGGATCATGAATGAATATTGCTATTTGCTGTTTGTGGATATTTGTTTTTGTTAAATTTACAGCCAAATGCATTGTTTAGAAGAAAAAAAACAGAAACATGCAACCCTTAAATAATGAAAGGAAACATTTAGACTAAGAAATGAACAATATTTAATCAGATTGCTTCACATTTATCACCTTGCATCTCATGTTTTACATTTTCTAGGCCAATTGAAGATACATTAAATTAGAAGTGCTGCAGTTTCTCTGTATCGTTTGAATAACTGCAGTCTCAAAGAAGTAGCTATCAAACTGCATTCTGTATTTTTTTAAAAGATGCTGCATTTCAGTGACACATAATCTAGTTTTTATGCTTGCATGAATGTGTGTGTGTGTTTGCACTTTAAGGCAAAAAGCAAACGAGAGCTTTGTCAGCAGAAACACCAAACGTCACTCTGAAATAGAAGCCTTCGAAGGAGAAATCAACCTGATGACAGAGCAAAACAACTTTTAGGGCTAAAGATTTCTTTGCTTTTTAAAAAAAAAACTTATTAACTCATAAGACTTTTAAACTTAGTTTTTTAAACAATTGACTTTTTTTACTTATTCACTCTTAAGAAGGTGATAGTTGGTTGGCTACCTTAAAAAATCCAACAATAAATAAATAATTAATAATAATAAAAAAAGAATGAATTTCAGTTCTTTATCCAGAAAAACAAAAGTAGAAACATTAATTAAAAAGACAACATGTTTCTCTAACTAACCTGAACATAGACATAAACAAGCATTGTTGTAAATGAAAAGTTGAAGGCAAATCCAAAATAAAAGGGATTATTCCACTGCTATAAAGAATCGATAAATATTAAACTAGAGTAAAAATAAAAGAGTTTTTAATTTTGTGTTCATCTTTAGAAGAAAAACTTAATGGATTTTATACAATTTCGGTTAAAAAGTCTGCAAATATGTTTTTTTATGCTGAATGGAAAAATGTTAGTTCTGTCAATCCTTAAAAATTCCAAACCTTTGCTCCGATCATGACATCCAGATTAGGATAAACTGACCTTACTCTTCATGTACAGGCAGCTCAGAACTTTGAAGGATGGTCATGTACTCCCACTTTCTCATCCTGAGATGCAGGAACAGCAACAGCAGACCAAACTGAGCCTGTTGCTTAATTATGGAAGGCTGTAACACCTAAACTCATCTCTCAGAACCCAGGTAGGGTTCAATCAGGGCAGAGGCAACTTTGGGCATGGGCAAACCAGGCAGCTTATTTCATGACTCACAGGGAACAGAAATGCCACTTTAAAGAAGAAAAGGACTTAAATTTTTTCAGATTATCTACCATGTCACTGTGTGGAAAACTGGCAACTTTTGCAGCTGAAGGCACTCCCCAGGAAGAAGAATGATAAAGATGTATTCAACATGAAGAAAAAGTGGTTGAAAGGCAGCAGGTCATTTTGGTCGGTGCATTAAGGAGGCTACGGTAAAATGACAAGTTCCAGTTGTCTGTGTACAGATTGGTAGAAATATAATAGATTATGATATGAAAAGCAAAGGAAGTTGTTTCTGGTTATTTTGACAGTTATCATGAGCTAAGATGATGAATTATGAAACAGATAAACAATTGAAAGGTTTTCCCTCAGATATTACAGATATACCACTACAACACAGAGCTGCTGTCATGTATCTGGTAAGTCAGATACATGCAGTGTCCACTCAAAAATAAAGATATTTATTATATATGGTTTGAATCTATTTTAAAACCTCCTTATAGAATATTAATGTCATTCATCTGTGAGGTCAGGAAAAGAAAGAGAGAAGAGAGGGAGGTCTAATATTATGTAAAACAGCCACTTCATACCAAGGGCTCAATATTGGATTTTTGTCTATACAGAAATCAGTGCATTAGTAAGATGTTTAATTCATGTAAATACTGGTTTGACCTAATGGAGAATATGAACACAGGCAGGAACAAGACAGACATGAGGTAAGAGATGACATCCTGTATGTAGAAGACCAGCGAAAACTAGATGCTGAGAATGGTTTCAAGTCCTTCTGAGAAATTAAGTGCAGACAGACGTAGCAAATCAATCTGTCTTGAGAACTGAGTCCATAGAAGCTACTTCTGGGGTTGTGTATTTTTTTATGGGACAGGTAGAGAAGAATCTGATAAAACTTTTGTTTTTAATTCAATAATAGACAATCACCCAAATTTCTAAGAAATCAAACCTAAATATGTTTTCCTCTTTAGATCTCACAGTCATTTAGACGCAGATAAGATCTTAACAATCTCCACTCACCCATTACTAAAAGTGCAGAATTTGGGACTTAGACTTATTTACATCTGAGTGCTTCGGAGTATTATGAAAGTCTTAGTGTGGTTGTCTTCTAGCAAAAGGTGCATAATGCCAGTTTTCTCCCTGTGTGGCACTCAATAAGTGAGAACTAGAAAATGGTAAAAAAATGGTAAATTGTAAAAAGTGTCAATGACACAGGACCTATTTGATGAACCCAGGCAGCAGAAGTAAGATCTTATGCAGTATAAAATACCCTTTTTCTGGGTTAAAGACAAAAGAGACATTTTAATATTGCAAAACAAATATTAGATATGAAAGATTACTGCATCATGTCGTTCCACAATACTTTGCAATTGGACCTGTTCACTTTGAAACACACATCACAGACTTGTCATAAGTAGTCTTGTCATATGAGAGAATATGAATCCTTGCCTAAAATTGAGTTTTATGCAGATGAAATAAAACCATACTTATATTTTTTGTCAGAACATGGCAGCTGCAAGTATGTAGCAGCTGTCTCAAAACGAGCATTGTTCATCCTAAAAGTAAATATATCTCATTTGAGCATCATGACATGATGCATCTAAGAACAGAGCATGGCTTCAGTCTTTGTGATATGATTTTTTTTAGGAGATGTGCAAGGATCTGTAGGCTAATCAAACACATGTTTTGTCTAACCAAAAAGTCAGTTCTTACACATTCAATCATCATCTCTTAATACTCAGATTCAAAAACCAGTTTTTTTTCCTATAAAAAAATATCACATTTAAATGGCAGATTTCATGACACTGCTGTGGTCCTGATTGCTGCCTCTAAATAATACAAAACACCCAGAAAAGTAGTTGTAGCCATTATTTGCCTACTTAGAGTAATACATTAATTGATTTTTCAGAAATGTCTTATAGAAATTTCTTTAGCAAACACTTTCTCTCTTTACACCTCCAAAGCCATAACAGGCTTCATTCACACTTGCACCTGTCCCATCTGGACAGAAAAATAAAACAGATTTAGCACTCGATCTGTGTGCCAAGGTTGCTATTAGAAAGCTTTAATGATGCTCAGCACTTGTAAGTAGATTTGGCTAAAAGCATGTAAAATATCTTAATGCAGATGTAAATATACAATGTTTCTAGTAAAATATCTTAGACTTAGGCAGATTTATTTTGTCATTTTGTATACACAAGTGTACACAAAAAGAAATTTCGTTAAGAACAGGTCTTCAGACAATTTCATTTTTTTAAAAGTGGAGCATTGAAAACAGTAAAAAATACACAAAAATATCTAAGGTGTGTCTCAGCAGCGACTGTCTCAGCAATGACTCGTCTCAGAAGTGACTTAGTCTAAGCGACTTGTTCTCAACAATGACTCGATCTAAGCAGCTTCTCAGCCTCAACAGTGACTGAGTCTCAGGAGCAACTCTGTCTCGGCAGCAATCGGTCTAAGCACTGATCTCTGTATTGACTTGGTCTCAGCAGCGACTCTGTCTCAGCATTAACCCAATCTCAGCAGTGACTTAGTCTCAGCAGTGAGTCAGTCTCAGCAGCA
Source organism: Cyprinodon variegatus (assembly GCF_000732505.1). Classification (NCBI taxonomy): domain Eukaryota; kingdom Metazoa; phylum Chordata; class Actinopteri; order Cyprinodontiformes; family Cyprinodontidae; genus Cyprinodon; species Cyprinodon variegatus. The sequence continues at coordinate 192,451 of NW_015150842.1, forward strand.
TCTAGGTCTCAGCAGCGACTGTCTCAGGAATGACTCGTCTAGTGAGAGATTCGGTCTCAGCGAGTGACTTGGTCTCAGCCATAACTCGGTCTCAGCAGCAACTAAGCCTCAGCAACTACTCAGTCTGAGCATTGACCCGGTCTCTACAATAATTCATGCTCAGCAGCAACTAGGCCTTAGCAACTACTCAGCAGTGATTCTGTCTCAGCAGTGACTCTGTCTCAGTATTGATCTGGTCTCAGCAGTGACGCCCAGAATTCCCTCTCCCTAGACATATCCTCCAGCTCTCTGGGGGAAGCCCGGGGTGTTCCAAGGTCAACCAAGATACATAGTCTTCCCAGCTTATCCTGGACCTTCCCCTGGGCCTCATCCCTGTAGAATGCGCCTGAAACATCTCCAGAGGGAAGCAACCATGGAGCATCAGACACAAATATCTGCGTCATCTTTCACATTCTTTTATTCATGATGCAGATTTCATGACCATAGGTGTAGGAAGAAACTGGCCGACTGGTAAATCAGGAGCTTGTCTTTTTGCCCAGCCTTCTTCACCACAATTGACGTTCATATAATAGCAGGTGCCACACCAACCCGTTTATAGATCTCCCGCTCCATTTTCCCCTCACTCATAAACAAGACTCAAAGATACTTGAACTCCTCCACTTGAGGCAGGAACTCTCCTTGAACCTAAAGTGGACACACCACCCTTTTCAGGTCAAGAACCATGGATTCATATTAGGAATAGCAAAACCTTGTTCTGCTGTTTTACCTTCAGTCTTGAAAGGAGGAAGCAAGCAGAACTACATCATCCATAAGAAGCAGGGGTGAAGTCCACCGGTCCCAAAATCAGATCCCATCTGGCCTTTGGTGTCACCTAGAAACCCCATCCATAAAGATTCTGAACAGGGCAGGTGAGAGGGGGCTACCTTATGGGAGTTCAGCATAGTCTGGGTACAGGTCCAACATTGCCGACAATGCAGACAAATTCCTGCTTTGCTTGAACAGCGACCAGAATGGTTAAAGTAAATGTTTTATTTGTACTGTTTGTACTCAAACTGTAATTTCCTTCTGGGATTATTAAAGTATGTCTGATTCTGATTATTAACTTTTTCTTTACAAAATTACATGCAAATTATGACTATCTAACTTCAACTTGATTTTTACAGTAGTCAAAATACAGCAGATATTTCCTTCAAGGAAAAGGACTCTCTTCCATGGTCTCTTTCTCAAAGTTCCCCGCACACAACCAGGGAAGCACAGCAAGATCAATCTCTGGTTCCTGCTCTGTCACACCAATAATAATTTCATAAATGTTTAAAACTCTGAATGGAAAACTTGCCATAGCTGGTAATAACCCTGCCATTAATAATTAAGACTCCTGTTCCATTAATAACAGGATGACAGACGCCCAAAGAAATATCAGTATCCACTGTAAAGTAAAGAAAAATGTCCCTGCCATTAAAATCCATAAATATTTACCACACTGGTTTGATCATTTTTTATCTGGACTTACAGCCCTAAAAAACTGTCTTCTGGCATATTTCAAAATAGTATTTGAATTTTACTCAGGAAAAAAGGACATATATATTTAACATTCATTTCTAATGTTGTAATGTAAGACCTGTCAGGATCTGCAGTGAGCTAATACATACAAGAGAAAATATACTATGCTTAGGTTTAAATTCACTTGGAGACAGTTTACTTATTTTATCAGTTTTGTCTATCCAGTGGTAATACATATAAAATATATTATCAGTTCTGCTTAACTACAGACAGCGTAATAACCTCATTAATAATTCAAATTTCCTGAATATATGGGAATCTTCATGGTGGTATACAGGGAAACGCAATCTGGGTGTTTCTTTATCTATTCTTTACTATAAAGAAAAGCCCAAAATGTTAAGTTAGTAGATGAAAAGAGACATATTAAGGCAAATGGCAAAAAGGGTAAATCTCTGTAACTTTCTACAGATGACTTTTATCTGTAAGGTTTAATAAATATGACATTAAGTTGCCTAAGGGTGTTTTGGTGTGGTGGTTCTGCCACCAATGCAGCTACAGTAATGGTGCATGGAAGGCTTGGGTGCACAACAAACAGGAATAGAAAAGCACACAGGTGATTTATCACCTCATACTAGAGGTGACACCTGGGAAATATGTCACTTAGATTGTTGGCTCTGTCTGATTTATAAAGCAGGCTGAAAGGGAGATTATACCGTGCATCAAAATGAGAATCTACAGCAACTAATAAGATGGCAGAGAATTGGCCGCACAAGGTGATTCTCAAAATCCTCAAGAAAATAATCTGATTATATCAATAAGAAATTAAGCTTGAAATGTTTATTTCTGAAATAAATGAGGGATAAAGACATTTTTAATTAATGACTAACTAATGTACATCAGTGTCATTGAACTTACCCCATATTTGATGCACAGGCTTCAAAAATCTTTTTCAGGAATCATATCTTCTATTGTGCCTCATAAGCACACTCTATACATAGTAGGACCTTCCAATCGCCACTGTACCACAAATGTGAACAATGCCTCAAATATTTAGATGCTGTTTGAAGGACTTCCTTGGTACGTCGCTTGCTCATGTTTTCTGTAGTTTTGTGCTTCTAACTTCTAGCGGATATACTGTACTGGAGTACCTCTACAAGAGATCAACTCCTGAGCATTTGGGAGTCCTCTGGACAGATTCTCTCCAATCTTTGACTGCAGACCAAAGCTACTAGAAACAACCCTTTTGGTAACCTGATGATATCCTCACTCATAGACTTTATAGATAAGGACCTACTAGTCCCCTTCTTTACTACAGTCACTCTGCCTGATTTGTACACATCCATGGCTGTGTGGTTTGGTTCATCTATATAACAGGACAGGTTCAAACTGCAATGAACAAACAGGTCTACAAAGAGGAACATCGGGACTGACCTAGGGCCAACAGAGGAGATTCTAACATTTCAGCTGACCCCACACATGCTGGTCAGAGGTTGTTCAATCTCTTACCTTCAGGGAAGTGCTACAGAGCGCTAATGGCAAACATTAACAAACAGAGAGACAGTCTTTTCCCAGGCTGACTGTCTGTTAACACCTCAGAGTCAGGGTAGTTATATACTGCAAGAACAATAAAGGCTTTTGCACTGCTGCAACCTGGATTACTCCTTTTATTTATTGAAAAAGAAAGTCATTCTTGTACACACTGCTGTTAACCTGTTTTTATCTGGCCCCCTTTAAGGTTACTTTTTACATAGTGTGGTTTTAGTCTGTAATACAATATGAGCAAAGAAAAAACAAACCTCAAATTCCTTGTTTGTGCAAATGTTGTCAATAAAGTGGATAGGGACACTGCATACTAACAATGACTTTTTTCACTATTAGTGAAAACTCACACATAATTACTCATCAAAATACAGAAATGTAGTCACCATATAATCACTGTAATGTTATGAGTGGTCGAAGATCACCCCACACCAGCAAAACACCACCACAATTGGCTTATACCTTAGGATTACATAGAAATGTATCCAGCCCAACCCCAATCAACACTATTCTCCAACTGGAATCCCAATATGCTGCCTTACACTAGATACTCAGAACTCTTACGGACCTCTTAAACTCCATCAGGCATAATAACACCCTTTAGAAGACCTTGCCACTACTCTGCAAAGATGCTTCATGTTTGGGATTTTTCTTGTGACAACAGTTATTATTCAGAGTAAGGTTGCCCTTAGAGAAAATAAACTGTGGTTTCCGAACAGTAGAGTTCATGACTATTTATTTTTGTGACAGATTTTAAATAGAGATGATAAGAAATGGGATTTTAAAATGAAAAACCTGCAAAGGGCGACTGACCTTCAGAAAATCAAAATGTTCTGTTATTAGCACAAAGTCATGGCAGCATTTTAAAAGACAAAAAAAAAAAATCAATACTGTTGGAAAAACAAACTGAAATTGATTTGAAAGCTTAGGAGATGTTACGTTCTGTTTAGACATGATTCATATTAGGTAACAATTTACATCAATCAATTGAGGAGACAAAAGACAATTCTACAGAGGACTATCTCGACCTTTAAAAGGCAAGGGCAAAGCAGGACTGATCTTTATTCAAATAAGGCCTGTTTTTTTATGACTAAAGTACAAACTGGAAACAAAGGACTTAAATATGTTGGGTTTAAAAATAAATGCTAAGAATGGATTATTTCTTTATATATGCTGCCACAATCAATAGGAGGTATAGATATATAGCTTCATACTAACAGATGTTGACAAGCTTTTTTTTTCTACACTGAAAAACATCTCCTCATCTGTTTGCTCTCCCTGGTGTGTAGTTATAGAGCAGAGGATCATTATCAGTCCTGTCTAACAAAGATCTACTCCACCACAATAACAGACACAGGTCAATGCATGAGCTCTGCAGCTCGTGGTATCTTTTTTCACCATCTTCCACCCATCTCCTTGGTCTCATATTCACAAACACTATTGTTTTCGAGATACAAAACAAAAGAACTAAACTAATTAGGTTGAGAAATCGCCCATCGCCTGCAAGGATCCGAGACTTTATTAACTTTATCAATTTCTTTCATGACGACCATCCAAGAGAAATAAATCTTCACAATTTAAAGATTCTCTACAATCTGAAGTTTTTTTCTGCAACTTTATATTTTCTGTTTCCCTCAACTAACCTAATCATCTATCTCTACCTTGATAACATTCATCCCTCTATCCCTCCTACTTTATCTTAATCTCTTCATCATCTGCTCATCTTCATCTCCGCTATCCTTCCTCTGTCCCCCTCCCTCGTCTCGCCTTTCATCTCATCTTTTTCTTCCTAATCGCCCGAGCTTGTGCTTGGGCTCTAATTAGTCGACATCTCTGCTAATGAAGTTTGACAACAAAAGACCACCAATGCTGGCAGGTGGGTCAGAGGGGTGGAAATAGAGGGGTGAGAACGGAGACGGAGAGGAAAGAAAGCCTCTCACACAGTGCGGTAGTGTATTCAGTGGGAGCCTGTTATATAGGCTGTCAGGCCTCTTGGTTTCTTTCTTTTCCTCCGCAGGCTAACAGGAAGTGACACTTGTTTTTAAGATACATCTGACAGGATATGACACAACCTCTAATACGGTGCTGTCTACGCACGGGGAGTAATTAGCACTCTATCGACTGCCATGACATCAATCAGACTAGCTGTCCAAATGTCGTACTCAAGAGAGGCACCCGCGGTGGCAGAGGAGGGTGGCATCCTGTCGTGATGAAAATCAGTGTCTGTGCGAGTGTGGCAGGGACTGAATACTAACTGGCATGACATTATTTGGACAAGTCATCTGAATATGCATGCTTCTATATATACTGTATACATGAGTTTGGTACAGGCAGAAACAGAGGCAGTGCTACAGGTGGTAAGGTCCCTAGCACAGAACAATGCTGGAAGACTCTGCCTTTTTTGACTCTACAGATTGTAAATGGCTTAAGCATTGCTTCCTGCAGGTCACAATAACTGAGAAACTATAATTTCAGTGGGGAAAAACATTCGTTTTCAGAAGGTAATAAAATGCTCTTGTTGGAACATACCAAAAAAAAAAAAAAAGACGGACAGAAAGCAGAAAGAGACCATGAGGGATAGCTTGATTGCATAATTGTGCAGCCCCCTTATAACAACAGTTTGCTTTAGGGACTTCTGATTCCTTTTCATCATTCTGTCTTTTTTTAAATCACACCCACTGTTGCTTACAGAGAGTTTGGGATAGTACAAGTGAATTCTTAGTTAAAGCTAATTTTGGAATAAAAAATACTTGATATTGAAGTATCAGAAAGGATAAGCACACAACAAGCTCCACAGCATTTTATGTAAAACTGCGGCATAAAGAAGAAAGTGGCAATAACTGAAGAACATTTAGGAAAAAGTGACATTATAAGAACTGGACATTTATCCAAAATGATATTAATTTAAAGCTTAAATTAGTAAGTTAAATGAGAAGACAGAGTAGCAAAACTATCCAACAAGAACTGGTTTTAACCAAACTATAATGATTATCTCCCATATTCTCCATATGTCTGAACTGAGAGTTGAAATTTTAGAAACAACTTCCTAAGAACATCCAGATCAAACTAAAATCTTGCAAAAGATTGCTAAAAAATAAATAGTTTTCCAATAGTCTTGCCAGAGTTCAGTTACATTTGACATATAATACTTGTACTTACCTGTGAATCTGAAATGTCACCACAATCTGGGGTCTCATCTCTTTGTAACCATATGTTGTTGTAGCTTTCACATTAGTTTTTATTTAACTATCGATATTATTAAAACAGTTTTATACTTTTTGAGAGCAGTTTTTGTTTTCATCAGACAGCTGTACAACATTCCATGCCATTTTGCATGTTTATTTTAAACATAGACATAAAAACAATTTTTTAGTTTCAGTCCATTTGTCTGACTGGATTAAGTGGATTAAAAGCGGCCATAGGGTGCCTGACTGCTTAATAAGGAACCAGCTAAAAATCTATTTAAGGTTCTAAAAATACTTAAGCTCTCATTTGAACATTTTTCCTTTGGATCAAAATGAACTGTACACAAAAGGGTGAATTGATTAATTATTTTTAATAAAGTGAATGTCAGGAAGCATGCAATGATACCTATTCACCTTCTAAGTTTTGGGTCTATTCAATGTGAGAAACTGATGAAGATCTGACTGGAACCATTTCTAGATACTTTAGGTGTCTCCGTGCTTCTGGTTTGACTGTTTATGCCACAGCAATAGTTGTAGCTGACCGGGAACTATCTTGGTACATTTTCATACGAGCCAAGTTGGTTCTTTAATTATCTGCAAATTGGTATTAAATCAGGAATATCATAAACTTGGTATTTACAGGTATGGATGTTTAAATTATAACTTTTTTAGTCTCTGTGGAGCAGAGAAATTTTTTTTCTACATTTTCAAGTCCTTTTTTCTTTAGAATTATGGACTCGTTGGTACCCTTACTCTTAAAGACCCAGAATAACTTTTGTGGTTTCCTACAAATTTTATTCAACTGCTATCATACACAGCAGTGGTGGAGATATCTGGCAAATACAAAGAAGCCACAAATATGTAACCCCTGCAAATTATTGTGTATAATATCTTTAAGAACTCAATGAAAAAAAAGAAAAAAAAAAAAACATAAAATCCTATGTTACTGCAACATTTGATTTCCCTTTGGGATAAATAAAACATTTTTTTATTGATTTAATTAAATAAAATCCTTGTTCTTTATTCCATCATCAAATCCTCAGACAGAGGCCCATTTCTCAACCAAAACAGCAAAAAGGATGGGAGTTTACTTTAGGTATTCTTTGCATATATACATACAGTTAGGAGGTCAATAATGTAAGTAAAAAAAAAATTGTTTGGGAAGCATGCTGGGAAAAATACCTTCTCTATTCTTCCATCAAAGCATAGATAATGTTTTCTAAACAACAATGGGATTTTTAATCTAAGCATGTGCCAGAATGGAATGCGCTTTTCCGCAATGGACAATTTATGTTGGTTTGACAAGAAAGAAAGGAAAGATACATGGAAAAATGCATAATACCCAGCATCATTAACAGCCTCTTTTGTTACAGATTTGTCCTTTAAAAGCCACATGAATTTCATCAGGATAAATATGATCATGGACTCTTTGAAATACGGTAAAACATTTTCTTTTTTTTAACAGTGTCCTGTCTGGCAATGTGGCAATAAGAATATAGTCTTGATGTCAAAAAAGAGCCCAACAGATTTTGCTTTCACAAGTGGAGCAGTAGGGCTATCGTCTTAGTTTTACGCTTGATTTATGCATATAAATAGCTTTATTATAAATCATGCAGGAGTATTACAGATTATATGGACACTGCAATATAAGTAGAACAGGAAAGGAAAAATAGGAGAAAAGATTAAAGAAAGAGGAAATAAAAGGGAGATAATGATAAAACATCTTCAGTCTGCTTCATCACCTGCAAAGAGATGTAAAAAGAACAGCACAACCAATGGATATAGTATAAGAGATACAATAAAGTAACACCTTGTACTATCGCTGAAGTATAAGTAGTATTATTTAATCTGACATATATACTGTGGTAGCTGAAGATAAGAATATAGGCTTTCTGTATGGAAGTCAATATCTAAGTACTTGGACCCAAGCTCCTGTAGTTGTTTGTTAGAGTGCACCTGTGCATGTAAAGTTTATCAAAAGAGAAAATGCTCAATAGTGGTTATGAAGTGCCGAAGACGCACCCCCCAAGATCACCGAGGCGAGCGCCGGGGGACCCAGACGTTCCAGAGAGCAAAGGCTCCCAGGAGGGGCCAACCCAGGAAATCCGACCCCCCACCAAGGGAGGAGGAGAGACGACCCCGAGTAAATACCCCAGCCACCACCAACCCCGGGAGCCGCGGGGACGAGACAGCAGGCTCCGCTGGCAGCCAGCCGCCGGCAGCCAGCCACCCTGAAGTAGATCCGGCCATTGGCTGGGCCCTGGGAGCCCAGGCCCCTGCGGAGCAGCCGCCAGGAACGAGCCAGTACCCACCGAAATACAGTAAAACTTTAATGAAAAAATGGTGGTCTTGGTGTGAAAACTAAAAATGGGCTGGCATCAGGTCTAAATGATTCATATAGGGCTGAATTTCCACCTATTCACGTGTTCACCAAACACAAAGTCCACCGACTTTCATGGCCATCTTAACACACATGTAGAATAACAGTGTGAACAACCTGAGACTGTTTGNCTGAATTGAATTGAAAATTAAGTACCTGGAGCCAAGCTCCTGTAGTTGTTTGTTAGAGTGCACCTGTGCATGTAAAGCTTAACCAAAGAAAAAATGCTCAATAGTGGTTATGAAGTGCCGAAGACGCAGGGGGACCCAGACGTCCCAGAGGGACCCAGAAAGCAAAGGCTCCCAGGAGGGGCCAACTCAGGAAATTCGACCCCCCACCAAGGGAGGAGGAGAGACGACCCCGAGTAAATCCCAAAGCCACTACCACACTGGAAACCCTGGGAGCCGTGGGCTCCGCTGGCAGCCAGCCGCCCTGAAGTGGATCCAGCCATTGGCTCCAGGGGCGCCACGGGAAGCCCGGCCGGCCCCCGAGAGCCGAGGTCCTGCGGTGCAGCCGCTAAGAAAAAGCCAGTACCCGCCGAAATACGTTACATAAAAAAATGGTGGTCTTGGTCTATTCACGTGTTCACCAAACACAAAGTCCACCGACTCTCATGGCCATCTTAACACACATGTAGAATAACAGTGTGAACAACCTGAGACTGTTTGAGGAAAAATGTTCCAAGAAAAAAAAAAACAGCCCAGATCACTGCGACGAGCTGTCAAACAGGCATACTAAACCATATGCACAGTACATATAAAAATAGAGCAGATGACAAAACAGTGGGAACTGTATTGACAGTGAAATACAATCAACATAGTGATATCGAGAAAGACATTTAAACAGTAGTTGTGATAGTTTAAAGATTGATTATGATAAAAATTATTGCTTAATGGGGAATTCAGGTGGTCTCCGAGATATGGCCCTGGTCACATGCATTCATAGACGTATAAACAGCTTGCTGCCAGTGTTGCTCATCAAACTACAGATTTAGAAGAGAATAGCGCTGGACTCCCATTGAATATACTGTTACAAGGCTGGCCTTTGTATTACTTATTCCTGACAATATTTTGTCCAAACATTTATCTTGTATGATAACCTATCTAAAGTATAATTAAGGACTAAAAGCAACAGAATTAAGTGGATTTTAGAAAGCATCCCATTTATTAATGTTATGTTGCTTTTTAGGGAAAGAGGACTTGTACGGCGTGTGTGTTTACAGAGATAAATGGTTGGAAAATCAAGTTTTAATAGCATTAAAGTGGGAGACATTACTTATGCCATAACATAATTTTCTTATCTTATTAATTTTATGAAATGAATTACCTCCTGATGAGCTTGAATATTTAGGGATTAGGTTGCTCTGTAATAGGTACTTTGAGAGTTAAATTTCATAAGTTCAGACAAAGTAATTGTAATGTCTTGTTGGTTTGTAGGTTTCTAGCCTACATGCAGAATTAAACAGAAACCAGTTAGTTTTAATGTATTTGTTCAGAAAAGTAACAAGAATCTGGAAGTGGAGAACTACGGGAAGTCAGTTGAACTTTCTGGTTTATCTAAGGGGAGAGACCAGATTAATCAGGAAGGAGTTGGAGGCATTTTTTTTCCTGGTTCGTTCGAAACACGCCCCATAATCACAGCTCTATGGAGCAGTATCAGACTCATATTCTGACTAGAATTGAGTCGGACTACGTCAGGCTAGATATTTGCATCCTGGATAAATAATTATCATAGGGACCAGAATTTCTCGAAAATCTCTTTAAATCTATATTTGAAGGGAGAACCTAATATGTTGGTCAGTTGGTGAATACAGCGTGTCATTGTCAAAATCACAATGTATTGTTGTTAAATCTCTTCAAAATCCAGGGTACATTTGTTACACTAGAACTGAGTTGAATATATTACCTAGACTAGTAGAAAGTCAATGCTGAAATGTAATTTACCTTAAGGGCAGACCTTCCTGCATTGAGTTATCCAAGAAAAAGTTATATCAATAGTTTGCATAATTATTATGTTAAAACTACAGCATTTGTTGCCTTTGTGCAGATGTTCAGTTCAGTTCATCTGCAAGATTCTGATTAATATATAAAATCTATGGAAACATAGCATTTGCATTTTATGTTGAGTTGACTGCAGCATAGATTATGTAGAAGTATTCAACAAACATATAGTCTTAGACAAGTCTAAGTTTGAGTCTAAGACTTAAGTCTAGGTTTGCAGAATACTGCAAAATTTTGCAGTACAGGCTGGAGAATTTTAATGCTTTGTTTTGCATTGTGGCCCAGCACCTTCACAATCCACCCTTTGGTACAGTCAAGTCAAAATGCATTCCAAAGGCAGAGAAAAGGTCATGCTTACGGAGCTCTGTCTATCCAAAATTTAGAAATAAAAAAAAGGAAATCTAAAATAGCCCAGTATATTGCTTATTTAATTCATCAGATTTTCGGTGTACCGTCCCTGTTTGAGCAACTGAAATATCTGATGCATAACAGTAATAACAGTATAAAAGAAGAGCGAAGCTGTTCCTTTGTGTACCATGTTTGAACCCCCCCCCCCCCAAAAAAAAAAGTTCTGTAATGAGGCAGAGTGTATGTGCCGATGTATACTTTTCCAAGTGTATGCTTTTTGTAGGACGGATGTCCTTTGCTTGGAATTTATTTTTTATTGAGAACTACTTGTGCAAATACTAGCAGCGGAAATCATAAATGAGAGGAAGAGAGTGCAACAAGGGGGAAGAGAGAAAGAATCTATTGAAGGAAGGAGGTCTAAGGGGGGGAGGAAGGGATGCACACACGAGTGCCTCTTGAGAGCTTTTTCTTATTAGCCAGGCTGAATCACACACTTTGAATCCGGAAAACACACTCTGACCATTTTCTAGTCTTTCTTCCCATTACCTCCCCCTGCCTTTACAAACAGCCTCTTCAGATTCTTCCATTTTATTATACTTTCTACTGCCAGTTCTCCATTCAGTTTATTCTTTACTTTTTCCTGCCTTACCTTTTACTCTTCATTTAAATTCTTCTTTTCATTCACCCTGGATATTCACTGACCAGCTCCCATGGTCATTCCTTTTATACACCTCTGTCTACTGTACCTCTTTCTCCAATCTTATCTGTTGAACTATACCAAAGCACCTATTTAGCCCATTTACTCCCTAAATCCCTTAGTACCTTATTTTTCTCCAATTCTTTCCTAAGTTGAAACCCTTTCCAAGTGTATACAGCTGTTCCCGTATAATCATATATGCAGTGTAAATTTAATTGCCCACATAAGGTTCTAAACACCCTCTGTTGTTCCAGTTTTGCACCATGCCCCTTTTAATGCTATTTCAAAACAATCTTTTTCTGTTCCTACTATTTTTTACCTTCAGTGTCTATTAATAAAAATAATAATAACTTACTCACATAAAATAAATATATTTCAGATCTATGTCCATACTTCCTAAAAATATCCTTTCATCAATAATAATTTTTGCTTGCCAGTGATCTAGCCTCGCTCAATGCCCCAGGCCCTAGAACTGGCGGGCCAATCACAACGCAGAGATGTGTTTTGAATTTTAGGATGCAAAGCGGGCGGGGTATTGAGGGCGTGACGACAAAGCTCTGCGACACCGGAGAAAGCACAACAAGGAAGATGGCAACAACTATTGAACAGTTCTCGTTTGACTCGGCTTCGGAATCAGTTTTGAAAGGACTAGACTTTGGGGTTTTCGTTGAAACGTGAGCAGAAAGAGGCTCTACGCTCATTCATTTTTAAGAAGGAGGTATTCGCCGTTTTACCGGCAGGCTGTATGTTTACACTCCCCCATCAGCTTTCTGTCGCGCTTACTACGTCACAGTCTGTTGTGCTCATTGGTCAGAGCGCAACAGACATGGTTAGAAAGACAACTGGTTGTTCTCATCAACAATCTTCCGATGTCTAATTCATCGGGGACAGACTAAATTACACATTTAATCTCACATTTAATCTGGTTTATCAGGCAAGGATGTGACATAATTCAGTGTGTAGGAAAGTAATACCAGAGCGTTATATTAGCATGTCGGCCTATATGCTTGTGTTATTAAAATGCAAGATACACATCCAACAGTATATCTGTATACCCACAAGGGTGTAAAGGAAATATATATTTACATTGGTCAGAAACAGTTTGGTCAAACATGTATAAGTGCTGGTGCTCTTTGAGCCAAGAAATAACTAACTGGCACTTAGGGCACAAAAGCATAGGGTTAATTTCACACTTTAATCATTTTTTGCATGGTGTTTATATAGGAAAATGAGAATAGACACTCTTGGTCATTTTGAATAGTTAGTTTTAAATGTTCAGGACACATGCAAGAAAATGTGTGACCATTTTAACAATGATCAACTAAAAAGATTTTTTGATATACGGTACTCTACTAGATTTAAAAGCTGGGATTAAGAGTCAGCATTGCTGCAGATAAAAGCATACCTGTACATTTTCTAATTTAGATGAATCAGATAACTAATTTTCCATCTAATGAAAAATAAATTTGATTCACATAGAAAAAAAATTAAGTATTAATACCTAAATTAATGCAATATAATTCTTAAACCAGCCCTTAGGTTACTCCCTCTACAGCAGTTTTTTACTGCACATTTAGTTTCTGAGGGGTCAATTTCTCATCCATTTATGAAGAAAAGTAATCCAACTACCCAAAGCTAACAGCATTATCTGGGTAAGGAAAAAAAAAAAAAGACACATCTAGATATATGGCAAAGGCCCAGCCATGCAATTGCTAATTACCTACAAGACTAGATGAATGTGCAAAAGCTCACTTGGACAGACCTACCTGGCTTCCCCTAAAAGCGCTCTCTGTTGTATTTGTGTGTATAGGTCTTGTGTGTTTGTGTAAAGGAACGATAAATATACAAGCTTGAGGCTGAAAAATGTGGATATTTCCCTGGAAAAATATTCTCAGGTTTGTGCAACACTCAATGAGCCGATAGGTTTTCTCTTTAATTAACATGGAGGAAAGAGAGATTCTCAACTGAGTAGCCAAGCAGCACAGTTACAGCTCCTTTCTCCCTCCTTGTATTCAGATAATATGACATCCAATTTTCTCTTTTATTAATAGTTTTCCAGTAATGGATTTTAGGTAAATGTATTGTTTTTGTGATGGTTGAATTCAATTAGATTCTATTAAAGCAAATACATCACAGCAAAAGTGGCAGATATATTTTTTTATAAGGGCCTTTGTACTTGATTTGCATAGGTTAGTAAAGTGATCTGCCAAACTACCCAAAAATAATGAAACATCTTTAGTATGTTTTTTCCAGTTCAGTACTAATCATGTAGGGAGCAAATTATTCAGTCTGTTGGCAGATTATTTAACTAACCTACTTAAAAGAAGCACCAATACATTTATTTTAAGAAATGTGTACCGGTACCTATTTTTAAATCAATTTTAGCAGCAGATGCCTTTTAGAAAAGTAAATGTGAATTTGTATTCAGTTATATGTAGCTTAGCTCAATTCAAAACTACGGAAGAGGATTAAGGCCACTGAAAAAAATAAAAGGTAACTAAATTTAAAATTTTATTTCAGTTTAACATGGGAAATTCTGACTGAATTCTGACAATAAAAAAAGTCAGAATTCTGAGATTAAATTCAGAATTTTGAGATTAAATTCAGAATATTGAGAAAAAGTCAGAATTCTAAGATTAAAGTCAGAATTCTGAGAAAAAGTCAGAATTCTAAGATTAAAGTCAGAATTCTGAGAAAAAAGTCAGAATTCTAAGATTAAAGTCAGAATTCTGAGAAAAAAGTCAGAATTCTGAGAAAAAGTCAGAAGTCTGAGATTAAAGAATTCTGACTTTTTTCCCATACTAAACTGAAATAAAATTTAAAAATCAGTTAACTGTTTTTTTTTTTTAGTGGCTCTAATCCTCTTCCGTACGAAACACCTAAAACACATTTGTACTTTTAGTGATTTTACAAAAACTTTTAAAGTATGAAAGAACCAGTTATGAATCAATGTGTATCCACATTGGTGGCATTTTGTACATGCTTTGATACCTTTTGGTTCAGTAATTTTCTATAATCTACTAATTCTGTTGGCATGGTTACTGCTTTAAAATTGTACCAAGGATTAAAAAGTTGAAACTTTGAACTTGAATAGATTTATTATCTATTTATTATCCTCCCTACAGTATAAAGAGCCTCTATCAGATCCCAGAGAAAGTGAAGATGACAAATGTTCTGTTTGAGACTGGGCAGCCCTGACCTTCTCCCACTTGTTGCTGAAAGAAGGATACTACTCTTATCAATACCAATGCAACTAAATTAGACATTTTATGATTTATTTATTACTGTTTAATATAAAATACGTAACCTAAGAAAATTTTAAATAAAATATACATAAAGTGGTGTACAAGCTGATGTATAAAGTGGTGTATAAACTGACAGAAATGTGAATTTGCCATCTAACTGCTTATAGGCATCCATCAGCTTTAGTTTAGAGCAGGGATAACATGATGGATCAGTAGATTTATGATACATGTTAAATAACCAATTCTGAATTATGACTACATTATAAGCTGTCAGTAAGGCCAACGCATCCAATATGTGTAGTTACTGTAAATTCTAAAAGGAAATAATACTTTAATGCTTAATTTTTAAAGGACAAACTCATTTTTTCGAATGAAATGCTTAACAAATCCCCAATATGAGCTTCTGCTTTTATGTCGGGGTTTCTCTTTGTTTCTTGTTCGCTGCTTTTACACATGTGCTACAGTGGCCCTCCATCCTGCTCTGCCAAGCTCACTTCACTTGGTCTCTCAAGGCTGATTGTTTTCTAATTGGTGGAGTGCCAGAGGTCGTGGTTGTTATGGTAACCTGTGAGGGGTACTTGGACGGGTTGGCTGGTGGTGGTTGGGCGACGGGGTGGGGTGGTGGTGAGGAGGTTGCTCAGGAAAATTGAGGGCTGCTCTCATCCAAGGCTTAGCAGGTCACTTCAGAAAATAGACTGGATAAGTGTTTGTACATTTACTCCTGATGAAAACTCATTTCCATGTAAGAAGATGTTTTAATCTGTCTATGTTTCTCTTATGATGTGTTTTAAAACCAGGGTTAGATCTAGGCTGAAATTGGGTTTACTTATGCCTTCAACGGTCAAATCTAAAAGCAGACTGTCTCTTTATGAACTTTAATATGATAAAAAGCAAAACATTAACCTTTGTTTTCAACCAGTGGAAATAAAACACTTTAATTCATTTGCACCTTAACAGAAGTTGTCAAATTTTAAATATGATTATTTAAAAAATGAGTTCATATAATGGGTGATTGGAATTGTAAACCATCTAAAACAATCAAAAAATAAATAAATAAAATAGTAAAACTGTGGACACAAGGGATATAATATGAAGAGGAAAAAAATAGAAAGTTGGATTAGGCGGCAATGCATAATGGATGCATGGGTACATAAACCCTGTATGAACTTTAAGTATTGTATTTTCTTTGTGTGGATCTATCAATGCCCACTGTAAACTCTGTAGTCCAAATAGAATGCCAATTGAGAATAACACAAAATATTATACCAGTATTTAAGTTCTCCCACCTGAGTACTTTTAGACCCTTTTTAAGTAAAGGTAGATACATTACCTACAGATTTATAGCAGGTATATCCTTATAAGTCCTCTGTAGTGCAATAGAAAAGTACCATCATCTTTATATCGATGCGCATGATGTTAATATTGAAAAAAAGTGCCTATACTGCATAAAAGATAATTGCTTATCATGCCTGCCCTCCCTGCCAAAAATACAATTTCTCAATGCTTGTCTGTAAATGGTTTGGAGCGCAGAGGAGTTTTAAGAGATGTTAACTTTGAAACACCAGCTGTAGTATGAGTCAGATTTTTAAGGCATGCTTGAGGGGGGGAAATATTAAAAGAAATGGTCTCTGCTGTTCCCTAATAAAATCTGATTCATTTATTTGATCCAAAAGCAGGAAGATATAAACACTGTTTAGTTTTTGGGGTTTTTTGCAATGAAACATTCATTTGGAACATTCCTCAAATTTATCACATATTTCATGTTTACATTATACCATAAAGCTCTATTTAAAACCTCGATAAACCAGAGAATGAATGGATGGATGGATGGATGGATGGATGGATGGATGGATGGATGGATGGATGGATGGATGGATGGATGGATGGATGGATGGATGGATTTCTGTTCTGACTCTTGAAGGAGGCAGTCGCATTTTCCTGCTGCTCTGCAACTCCCTGCTCTGTCCCTGCTTTGTCATGTCTTGTCTTTCTTAGCCCTCTCTTCATATGCCCAGAATTCAAAATATGGTCAGCTGGTCTCTCAATGCAATTGATGGATACTTGATGTATCTACAATTACAGAGGAGGTCAGCAAGAGAAGACTTGAAGGCT
Source organism: Cyprinodon variegatus (assembly GCF_000732505.1). Classification (NCBI taxonomy): domain Eukaryota; kingdom Metazoa; phylum Chordata; class Actinopteri; order Cyprinodontiformes; family Cyprinodontidae; genus Cyprinodon; species Cyprinodon variegatus. The sequence goes on from NW_015150842.1 coordinate 209,457, forward strand.
GAAGGAACATTCCTGTGCAACACATATACACTCACCGGCCACTTTATTAGGTACCACATGCTAGTAACAGGTTGAACCCCCTTTTGCCTTCAGAACTGCCTCAATTCTTCGTGGCATAGATTCAACAAGATGCTGGAAGCATTCCTCAGGGAGTTTGGTCCATATTGACATGATGGCATCACACAGTTGCCGCAGATTTGTCGGCTGCAAATTGTAGCCTCAGTTTCCTGTTCTTAGCTCAAAGGAGTGGCACCCGGTTTCGTCTTCTGCTGCTGTAGCCCATCTGCCTCAAAGTTCGACGTACTGTGCGTTCAGAGATGCTCTTCTGCCCACCTTGGTTGTAACGGGTGGTTATTTGAGTCACTGTTGCCCTTCTATCAGCTCGAACCAGTCTGGCCATTCTCCTCTGACCTCTGGCATCAACAAGGCATTTCCGCCCACAGAACTGCCGCTCACTGGATGTTTTTTCTTTTTAGGACCATTCTCTGTAAACCCTAGAGATGGTTGTACGTGAAAATCCCAGTAGATCAGTAGTTTCTGAAATACTCAGACCAGCCCTTCTGGCACCAACAATCATGCCACGTTCAAAGTCACTCAAATCACCTTTCTTCCCCCTACTGATGCTCGCTTTGAACTGCAGGAGATTGTCTTGACCATGTCTACATGCCTAAATGCACTGAGTTGCCGCCATGTGATTGGCTGCTTAGAAATTAAGTGTTAACGAGCAGTTGGACAGGTGTACCTAATAAAGTGGCCGGTGAGTGTATATTATATATAAATGCAGTACTATAGGGAAACGCATCACGTGGGCCCTTGGCATAAAAATGTGCCAACGGCGGCATTCTGTGGCATGCATGGCCTCAGTAAATTGTTCCCCCTGCCAGCACCCCCCTCTGGATCTTTAAAGATCCAGAACTTACTAGTCATGGCTGTGTAGGATATCTGATATAAAGCAGAATACACAGACAATCTAACATATTTAAATAAGTGGCTATGATAACAGGAATATTAAACAGACATTAATTTAATTGTTTATCCAGGTTAACTGACCATTTATAAGCAGCTTTACACTGTTTATAATTCTGACGATTTTTTCTGTGTTCCCTATCGTTCTTATCATGTCTTGCCATATTCAATCCTTTATCACTTCCATTCAGATCTATACATACGATCTAGGTTTCTTGGTTTAAGTATTTGTATCATCTGCCTCACTTGGCAGTTGCTATTGTATCCAATCTGCCTGCATTTGGGTCGAATGCCAATATAATATCATGGTATATCAGCCCGTAGCAAAAACGATTAACTAGGAACTGAAAGCTGAAATCAACGACGCCCCCTCCACAGCTGTATACAAAGCAATATGAAGTTGAAGAGAAGTGTTCAGTCATTTGACATACAGCTTGTAATTTGTTAGTAACTATTTTGTGAGCATTTTAAAGACCCTGAAGTTGTGGTTTTACAGTAGATTTAGTTAAGACAGACATTTTACTCCATGTCATTTAAAATATCCAATAAACCGTTTCATGGGAGCTGAAAGCAACACCTTCCGAAAATGCAATAAATATAAAAATACCACTGTTGTCGTACAAGAAACGTTTTATATATTGACTTTCTTCTTTTTAAACCAGTGCTAAGACAGGTCTGTACATTTTCTTTTAAAGCATGTTCATTCAGAGCTTGAATGCCTAAAGTGAAGATAGATACAAAATTTGCTTGTACTGTTAACAGTAATAAACCTTTTCCCAAAGTGCACCACTTAGCCAAATAAACCGCTATTCTGATTTGCATCTACAGGAAGGACAAGCTCACCGCTACTTTGGGGCGACTTCATTCCCAGATCTGAGTTTCAACTTCAAAGGAAATTGATTGCAGCAGTTTTTGCTATTTTACTGGCAGTTAATCGGTTAACTGGTTCCCAAACACAATGTTTGCATTTGGAAACCAATTATCCAGTTTGACATCAAAATGTTTGAGAATTATGAAAAGAAAATCCCACTAACAGAAACCAACAAAATATGCTGACTTCTAACAACTTATCTTTTGATTCCCCAAGATATGTTCACACACGATCTGTAGCAAGCAGGTGTTCATTTTAGTGCAAACAGCAATACCTCCCTGCTTTGCTAATATACCGATGGAAGGGAGTCCATGGCAATCCTGTTTATCTCTGTATCCCACATGCCTCCAGTGGCTCTGACCTCCCTTAATGCACACATGCAGACACCACTGCTGACACACCACCTTCTTTTTCCAGCCACATCGATTACTGTCAGCCAATACCTGCACTTCCTTTACTCTGCATCATCAGGTTTCAGGAAGTGCTGATAAATGAATGGCACTTTCTGTTAAGACAGTCGGTCATGGTTAAATGACTCCAAAATCAAGACATCGTCCGACTTTTGTTACGTCTGTACGGAAATGAGTGAATCTTTGAAAACAAACACTGAATATATTGAACCAAGAGAGGAGCTAAGGAACAAAGTGGCACCATGTTCCTGTGCAACTTCTCTGAAGCCAAAACAATCCACTGAGCTCAATATCAGACTTATTATGTCATATAAATAAAAGGAAGTAGTTTCTTAAGAAAGAATGTCAAGCTGTCTGGGATTAGCATATTTAGCTACAAATGTCAGCATGCAAGCCAAAGCAAGCTGAGTACATTTACATAATCCAAATTACATGTAGGGAGGGCAGGGATTTTGGGACCAGAGTGTAAAACCCAAAGTTAAAGTTAAAGATGTAGATTTTCTAAATTACAGAAAACACTTTCTTTCTGTGCTTGCAACCTAAATGGAGATTATTATATGTAAACTTTCATTACCTGTCTAAACTTCTTTAAATACATGTATCCCTATTTTGGAATATAAAACAGATGAGCTGGTGAGCAAAACTTTAATTTCCTTTTATTTTAATATGGATCTAAAAAAAATCTACAGTAGGCCTTGAAATCTGTGTGATTTTACATGAAGACAGAAACAGATTAAAGGCTAAATGGAGGCTGGAGCTGTCCGTCAAGATGGTCTTTTGATCTTGATGGTCTTTTATTATTTATTGTTTTATTTTTAAATATTTCATATATTGTCTTTTATTCAGTAATCTATTTCTTTGTTTTGTTGTTTTGTGTGATTATTATTGCAGGTTATGTGTTTAGGAAATTGAAAAAAAAAAAAGAAAAAAAAAAACAGTTTTAAGAACCACCTTTTGATCCAAAATAAAAAGCTTCCTACCTGTCCCCTACATGTGGGGGAGCTGGCGAAGGGCTAAGCGGTGACGCAGCTCCAGAACCTCTCGGTTTGTTAACTTTGGCATACAGCCTATCAAGGGGGTCATCGTCTGGGAGAACTCCAGCTTCGTTAGCATGCTTCCCATGTGCTGGGAAGCTGGGGGGGCCCTGTGGTGAAGGTGTGCGTGCGTGAGCGTGCTGAACTGCACTGTAGACGGGCGACTGAGGCAGCGGCGGCGGCGGCCCTGAACCCATCTCTCTGTCCCTGAAGGACTGTATTCTGGCATAGTTTGGGTCTGCATCATCATCCTCGAAATGTGGATATCCTGTGCCTCCGCCACCCGGCTGCTCTCTAGACAATTGTTCACGCAGCTCAGGATGCCCTGCTTCAATCCTTAAAGAGAAACAAAGGACCAATAAACAAAAAACAATAACTCCTTGTTATTAAGCTGCAGGGGGAAAAAATGCAAACTATAGTCATGATAGAAATGTTAACCAGATAAAAAAAAAAAAAAACTTTTAATTTGCATTTTGCACTGTTGGATCTTAAAAAAAAGTTTCTACATAGACCTTAAAAATAACAAAAAAAAACAGGAGACCAAAAGCTTTGAGTAAGCAATTTAGAAATTGAAAGTTATTTTAGCATTTCAAAAGATCCTCAGGGTCATGGAATAAAATATTTAAGCCTTAGACCAAGAAAGATCTCACCTGCGGTGAGCCAAATAATCCGAAAGGCTGTCCATCGAGAAACGGGACGATCTTCGTCCAAAATTAAGGCTGACTGCACCCCAATAACCATAAGAAAAGCTTAAAAAACAAGAATCATTTTCAAAGCGCCAAAAAGTTGTTCCTTTGCATCGTGCAACCAAGCACCAACATGGGATCATCAAAGCTGGCGAAAAATAAAAGTAACCTTGATGGTCCTGATGGCTTCCATTGTTAATGGCATGACAGAGAGATGCCACCTTAGTTGTTAGCTGTTTAACACGGTGTAGTGGTGGAGGTGCCATCATGATCTGGGGTTCTTAATATTTCTGAACATTTGCTCAGAAATGAACAAATGTTCTGAACATTTAAGCATTGTGAGGAGGCATCAAACAGCAGCTAGTTATGTGCAGAAGTTGCAGCAGATGTCTGCTGTGTGGTTAAGATTCAAATCTGCCGTCGGACCAAGGCTTTTTTCCACGTCAACATGATTAATTTAGACCATCATGCACGTTACCCTCATCTGTATCCAACTGAGAACATTACTTTTCATTTTTTGGTTGTTATTTTTTTAAAAGGGGGGTGTTGCAGTGAATCAAGTTTACTAAAATGAGCATCAGTCTCAGACTGCAGATGTCCTTCATGAAGCACTTAGAGCAATATTCCAAAATTAAAACCTTTTTAAGATCCAAAGTTGCAAAATGCTAATTTATGCAATTTTTGATCTGGACTTAAGACTTTGATCCAGTGTCTACAGAAAACATAAGCCCCCGTCACACCTTGATGATCTAGACCAGCAAAAATGCTGGCATAAGTTATGAGCACAATGAAGTACGCCGATGCATGCTGAATCACTCTGAAACACGCTGGTAAACGTCGACATACAGCAAGTACGTTGAGAAACTTTGAGGTTTTCTCGACATACATGTATGCCAGCATATGCTCATACATGGGCCATAAGTTACAGGTAAGTTATTTGATTGTTGACCCACATTAAGTGAAAGTTACTCATATGTCTAGCTTATCCAAAACCTATGAGTAACTTATGCATAACCTATCAAGACACTCAGGACACTGGCTTGTGGCATTTCATGGAAATTACGCTGCCGTGCGTTATGCATAAGTTGTTGGACTCGTTATAAATACTCTATGTATACGCCCAAAATAAAAAAAATAAATAGAAAGTCCAGCATATGCCAGCGTTTTAGAAGATTCTGGGAAATCAGGCTGGTTAAATCGACAAGTTGTTACAAGGGCTTAACAAACAAGAGCTATGACAGAAGAATATTTCTATTTAAAATCTGCAGAAGTAAAGCAAGTAGACTGTTAGCAAAGCGTTATGCAACAAGCTTGCAAATCTTTTTTCCAGAGAAAGCTTCTGACCTCTCTCTCTCTTCTTTCAACCTCTCCAGCTCCAGGTCGCTCAGAATGTCTGATTTCTGTCGCTGCAAAGCCGCCTTTGCCTCCTTCTTCTCCTCCTTTTTCTTTCCAAACCTGGACATAAACAAACACAGATAAAAGTATGAAGAAAAAAACATATAAAACAATAAAATAGAAACTTTTTTTAAAGGTTTACGAGCCATATGATATTTTAAAAGTAGACAAAACAATAAATAACATCAGCAGGAAGTTTTCACCTTTCTGACCCTTAAAACTTTGCAGACCTTATAATCCTGATAAACTTGTATCTTGGAGAGGAAATGTGTTCCGATCTCTAAAGATTTCTCCATTTTCTAATTTAGAAGTTCTCATGTAAAACATGTGTTAATACTCTCCCTAAATGCAGCTGAAAATAGCAGAAGCATATTAAACTTTGCAGCGCAGCTACACAGCGGGTGTACAGTGGTGAATTGAGCCAGTCAAACCTGCTAAATAGTTAATATGTCCAACACGCCAACTGTGACCTTATAACACAGCTAATGTTTTATTTATCAAGTGAATTTATTGATGAATTATCCCTCTGTCTACATTTCCGCTATGTAATACTGTGGACATTTTTGAAGTATCACTGCTCCAGCTTATGTTTTATTTAAAAGCAAATCCGGTGCTACATTACACCGAGGCTGGCTTGTTGTTTTCGGTTTAATAAAAACAAAAGTGCACTTTGAAGACTGGGGTAATAGGTTTCTTTGAAATGCCTAATGTGGACTGGGGGGTAAAGCCTATTTACCACCCATGGAGGAGTGGCTCAATGGGCAATGAAGGGCTCCAATCATCTGTGTGTATTAACAGCATGTGTGTGTATTTGCCACACAGGGGACAGGCCTTACTTTAATTACAGCTACCTACAGAGGCTTACCCTTTCTTTCAAATCTCTCCTCCCTGCACTTATCCCTCCTTTCACCGTCATTCCTTGTTCACATTTTCCCCTTCTTTATAGAACTGTTTCTCTTCTCTGACTTTGGATTCTTTCCGTCTCTAGATTAACTCACTTTCACCACACCTTCCCATTTTTATCAAGTTTTCCTCTCTCACGCTTTACCCTGACCTTCTCTTGGGCTGATACCTATCCTTACTGTAAATCCTTTCCTGCCTACTCTGCAAAAGTTTAAAAACAATAATGCAATATTCCTACTGCAGCAGCTACACACATCACTATTGTTTGGGATTGATAGCACTGAGCCTGCTGCTGTAGCAGCATAAAATAAAACATCACTGTTTTTATTTTTTAAAGAGACTTGAAAATCCCACCAGTTTGGTCACATTATAAGCAAGCTGACTGCCCCACAAACCTTTAAAGAACTGGTGCCTCTTTGGAGTGCAGTGAACTCCAGCAAAATACCAAAATACTTAGCCACCAGTGCACCAAGTACAGTGGTTATGTTTTCTCAGTACTACTATTTTACTCAAAGTAGTTGGTCCCTCTACAGTAAACTTGATACATAATATCACTCTTTCAATCCAAAATTGAGCAAAAAAGCTACATTTTCAGGAAAATCCTTTGTATTATATAAGACTCCCTTAGCCATTTTACCTGTGTACGCATCCAAGAAGTGGTATGTTTACATAAAATCTTAAAGCGGGAAATAACATGATAGGGTCTGGGCCATGTACATGATGAACAACTTTCTAGAGGGACAGACACTTCTCAGGGCCTTCAGATTAGCTGAAGGACACTGCATAGATAATTTGATTGATGTCCAAATAGCTCTAACCAAGCTTTACATCACAAACAACAACAATAAACATCTGATGCAGGGTGTTTGCTGCCCCTGAGCTAAGGACCAGTGGAGACGCAATGTCTAATGTTTTCATTTGACTGGAAGAGTCTGGATTTGGCAGTTGTTATGTGATCAGTACCATACCTTAAGGCATTGTGTCATATGTATAGTGTGATGGTGTTAAGGTTTGGGGTAATCTTCCGAGAGTCGGACTTTGCCTCTTTGCTCCAGTGAAAGGAACTCTTGTTTGCCTTTCCAGTCATAAGGACAAAGGGAAGGTTAACATCCAATTAAGCCCTGGGGATTCACCAACAAATTAATCAATTCAGGATAAATGCTGTTCTATTAACCCACAGTTGGCTGCAGCAGATGGTACTCTTACTAAGCCTGGTTCTGCAGTTAGTTTCTTTCTTTCCACTGTTTGCTTAGTTTAAATAATTGCAGCAGAAACAACAACCCACTGCTGGGCCTCTTTGGAGGACTACTTAACAACATGTATTATACATTTAAATAAACTTTATTCAATTATATAATAATTTCGATCTAAATCTGATTATATGACTGGATCATATAGTAATGTATTGGATTGATTTGATTATGGGCTAAAGTAGATTCCATTTGAGCAGGGGAGGGTTTAGTATCCTATATTTTGGCTGGTTTAGCCTCAGATAAAATGCATTTAAGGTTTCCCTACTCCAGCAAAGGTGGCTTTTATTGACAGCTGATTAACAGGCTTTTTCTGGACTGCAATCATCAGAATAAGCTGTGCTAAAGTAGAGAAACCTCTAAAACCTGCAGTACAGCGGTCCTCAAGAACCAATTTTGGGCATGCCTGCCTTAGTGCATGTGCAACGCACATGTAAAAAGAAAAATTCTGCCGTCTGAAAACCATGCTGAGCTTGGTTCTTAAGACCATTCTTAAGACCATTTAAACATTACACTAACACGCTTCCTCACCTCCCACTGCAGCTTCTCACTACATAATCTGTCCCGGACATACAATCAGTCCAGCACATGCGCGAATAGATATACATCCAGGTGTCCGTAAATAAAATGTAACCATGGTACTAAAATGACGTATTTCTATCTTTACCTCACTAAAGAATTCTAATAAATGCAGGTCTTTTTAACAAAATAAAATCGAGGGTGACCCGGATGTATATCTGGATGCACATGTGCAAATGAGCTGATGGGGCATTCAGCAGGATGGATCGCGCTTCCAGGACTTATCAGGTAGTGACACTTCTCTCAAGGCAGGAATTGCACAAACAAAAATGGTGGCGGCCAAAACATTCAGGTACTTATCTGCCTGGATAGTGTCCTACACCCAAATTTCAATGAGAGCCTCGGTCTCAGCATCATCCCAGGTCGCACCACGTTCTTTTGATGCCATTTATTGTTAATAGCCTGAGAAGAAGTTCCTGTTGTGAACAGGTGAAGATCTGGCAATTGCAAAGCCGGACATGGCGGAAAAAACCTGCAGAATGAGTCAGCTGACTGTAAATAGGAGATGAAACGGTCTGGTCATGCGCTCTTTGTTATCAGAGAACCGAGCCACATCTGTACCATGCCGAACCCTACTGTTGAACTAGTACTAGATTCAGAGCGGTTCGGTTGCGTCTGGCACACTCCAGTTCAGTTGCATTCCATTTACACTCAACAGTTTCTTGGTTACTGTGTTCGGACCATTCTTGACACTGTTTTAAAAGGGTAGTGTATATGGGGAATTACACTTCCTCTCTCCATCCATCCATCCATCCATCCATCCATCCCAGTCCTGTTTCTTACTATGGTACCTGATGCCACCAGCAGCGCGGCTTTCAGGTCAACGACAGGGGGTTTCCCATTGTGAACAGGGTCCTACTGCCCCAGGATTTACATGACCAATACACTATTTTATTGAGAGGGGGTAAGAAATGATTAGACAATGTTGGAGTTAAATGGTGTTGGGGGGGATGGGCATGCATAGATGTAAAATGGTTGGAGTTGATGGGTAAAGGGAATCTGTGTCACAAAAATGTAATGAATTAAACTGAGTGGAACTGAAAGCCACAAATTATGGTAACTCAGTAGTATGGCTGATGACAGAAAATGGGAAATACTAAAACCTGTTCAACTATCACATAAGCTACAGACTCTTTGCTGCAGTAATATCTAACCTGGTCTAATAAATGGTCAGTTTCTGCTGAGGGCGGCAGATGCTACAGCCAGAATTTGCCACTAAAAGAATTAATCCACAAGCCTTTCCTATCTAATGTCAACAATTTGGGATAGTGGTGGAGGTGGTTAGCTGATGTACAGAGTGCTTTCTTGGCATGTATGGATCAATCATCATTCAAATACTGCATCTAATCTGATTATGGTTGCTGACCATGACTATCTTCTTGTGATAACCATTCACTGAATTTTTGTGAATAAATGCACATAAAGTGTTAGAGCAGCATTTTTGTGTGGCTGATTTTTTCAGTACGTAAAGATTTTCATTGTCCTGGAAGAAAAAAAAAACTTTCCTGAGTCTTTCTTACCTTCTGCACTTTCTATAATCTGTAGTATTCACTACAGAAAGGTATAATTCTCATCATCTATGCCTATCTGAATCATTTCAAGCTGTTAAAGCGGCCTGACAGCTGCTCCATTTAAACATTCTTTCATTTCAAATGTCTTTTGTCCAACAACAACCATTAGTTAAATCACATAGCAATAGCTAGACTCAACCACTGCACACTTGTATATAAAAAGAGTGACAGAATAATTCACCTGTGGATGTTTTTCTTTCTTTTTTTTGTGCCTCTTAGTGTAAAGGGCAGATTCAAAGTAAGGACAGAAAGGAGGGGAAGTGGTGATACAGAAGTGAAAAGCTGTTGGAAATGACTAATAGACAGTTCTAATGCAAAAAGGTGGTCCAGAACAAATTTACACATGAGAACATCATTTCACAAGAAATATCAGGGTAAGATTAACAGATGATTAGCAGCCAGTTAGAAGGAATTTATTACCTCTTGTCCTGTCATTAGTGGGAACACAGTGGTGACTAATGAATACTAATAAGATAAAACCATAATCTGGGTGGAAGGCTTTGTTATTAAGGGAGAAACACATAACAGAGCTTTTTAAAGCTTTAAGCTGCATTCAAATGAAAGATGACTAAGAAACAACATCCACTAGTTAATTATGCTTCCTAAATATTAATAAAACTAAGGGAGAAAAGAATAAAGCGGAGACACTTCTATCTACACTAACAGACATGTCCTAAAGGCTTAAATATGACACCGATATGCACTTTTTGGTAAAGTGTATCGGGATGAAAGAAAGTCTTAATATTCAATGATGTATTTTTCATGTTTCCCTCCAGGCCAGACTTCAGCAGCTGTAGGTGTTTTCCCCGACTTAAGCATGAATCTGAATCTAGCCTGGGGTATAACTATGCCAACACCAAGGAAGCTTCAACAAGCAGTCAAGCAAACTGCCATACTTTAAACAGTAAAGCCTTATTCAATCAACGCACAAAAGAACAAACATCCACATGCAGATAGAACTAAAGAAGTGGTACTTAGAGAACTAACAGACGTGCTTTTCTGACTCATCAATGGAAAGAAAACTCACTAACAAGAAAAATAATGTGAACATCTGTGACTCTCACTTCAACCATTCTTTTTATTCTTGTGCCCTTCTCTCCCTCCTTCATTCTGCTGTTCCATAGAAACGCCCCGCATCTCCTCCATTGGCAAATGGATCCCGAGGGAATGGGTGACTGACAGGCGAGTTGCGATGCAGAGTACACATGCACACAGCCATACACACAAATGCAGATGATTGGCAGGCGCGACATCAGCCGGTGACATCCCAATGACTTCCTGTCACCATGTTTGATTGGCAGAGTGCTTCCTCTGTTCAAGACGTGTGCTCTGTCATTATTAGCCAACAACAGGCAAAGGTTGGCCAGAAGAAAGCAGATGCCTTCCTATGAATGTCTACATATTTTGAAGAAAGAAATTATTTTTAGAGATCTCTCTTCACTCTTTGACCAGTTTCCGAAATATAAACACATGAATTCAAAGCAGATATTTCTACAGTGGCCTTTCTTTAATATGATACAGATGGATGCAAAGAAAGGATGAAAATATTTTGGAAATAAAAGCTACAGGTAGCTACGAGTAATCTACTCAACTTACCTTTTAAATAACTGTACTTCCAGGAGTAGTTCTAATGCACAACATGTATTATTATTATTATTATTATTATTATTATTATTATTATTAAGAAGTAATGCTATTCTTACTTCAGTATAGTTTCTAGCTAAACTATTTATCTCTGTTTACCTGTTGATCCTGTAGATATAGAAGTATTATACTCTGACATCAATACTTTACCTACTATAAGTACTATTTTTCCCTTTATTAATTGTTTTTAAGGTATAGTAGAGAATGTTCTTTTTCCGGGTGGATCATCAAAATAAGTGGTCCTCCTAATTGTCAATCATTCTGGTGATATGTTTATGTAAGGCTGTCCTATGTGCTCTCCCCCATTTTCACTTACTGGTGGTAAGTCTGACCAGTAAGCTTGTATGAGCGATACAAACAGTAACTTTTAAACAGAGCGTGCACATGGAGAAATGGGCTTGTGCATGCTCTCGCACGTATTTAACAGTCGTTCCCTCTCAGGAGCGGGTACAGGGATGTCCTTTTTTTAAAGTGTAGAGGGTAGGTCTTTTTTCGAAAATTGGCGAAAAATCCTCCACTATACCTTTATGTAGCAACCTACAGACAGCTTTATACTTTTTTTTCTGTGTGATCATATGATTTTCAGAAATGATAGTTATGCTCAAACAGACATCACTTAAAATTGTAAAAATACTCTTTTAGCCTTAAGTAGTTTTTTGAGTCCTCTACCCTCTACTCCTGTGGTAGGTTCATCAAATTTTACATTTCTATCAACTGGTGGTGTGTTTTTAAGTCTGTGTGAACTTTGAAGAATTAACTTTGATCCATCTACTTTAAACATTAACTTAAGTCGAATTAAATTGGACTGACCCGTCAAAAGCCGAATGTAACAGCTCCAGTGATTTTAAAGCAGATGAAAAAGAACTGTAAACTTCTGTGATATCAGCAAATACAGTTGAGTTTGAAAGTTTATATCAAACACTTCCATTAGAGACAGGAAAGAAAGAATGCCACTAAAATAAACTGAAAAAATTATGAATAAAAATGACAAAAATAGAAATAATGGCATCTATATATACATATATATATACATACTTACTAAATTATAATTTTGTAAACGTTTATCGCTTATTAATTGTTTCTGTTTTGTGTTATTTGAACAACTACTGTGAATTTATCAGTTTCCTTTAAAAGGAAGGTATGAAATCTTTCAAGCACAACTGTAAATAAGACAAAAAAGCATAAGATTAATTGTTGCAAAGATTTTTCACATTAATTGTAAACACCCTTTACAATACAAAGGAAGGAACTTTTTGAGAATTATGATCCAATACTGTATTTTAATAATACCTCAAGATTTTTTCAAATTTATCTAGACTTGTAAACTATCCATTCATTTTCTATACCTGCTATACCTAGTTTTCTATACCTCATTTTCTATACACTGCTTCATCAGGGTCACAGGGATTGGTATCTATCCATGGGGGAAAGGCGGGGTACACCCTAAACAGGTCACCCTACTTTATTGTTTTACTATTTTACAATGAACAGCTCGTTTGAGAAACAACACAAGGTGTCTTTGTTTTGAAAGGGATAATTTTACCCAAAAACATTCAGTGGATGAAATACTACATTTTTAAGTCAAATTTAAAAAACAAAAACAAGATTAAATCTCTTAAGTCAAACGATAGTAGAATTTAAAAGAAGAGGTTGTCTTTAAAAATTACAATAAGTAGAGTAGATTTTTAAAAAATTCAACTTTATATAAAGGCTATAAAGAATCTTCACTTCATTTGTTTAATATACTTTTTTCATTAGAACAGTATTTTAGAGAAAAAGGAGTCAAACTTTCTTCTAAAAGGTTTCTTATTTTCCTCAGAGCTCTACTAATGCTGCACCTTTATGCGTTGAAACGCTGAAGACATCTTACTTCAAACATAGAGGGCTACCAATCACAAAATATTCATCAGATGATGGGAGCTGCACCATTAACGAAAAGGCCATTTTCTACCATCACCCTTTTCATCTATCTACCCCACACACACACACATTCAGAAACACAGACATGCAGTATGTACCGACTCGGACTAATAGGCCTTGCATGAAGCTCAACCATTACACAGCCCACAATAGAGCTAGTCAGTCCTAATGGGCCCCACCGTGGTGATGGGCTAATAGTCCCAACGATGGAGCACTTTAAGTCTAACAGAGGTGCTGCATTAGGACTGGTAGGAGAGAGTAAAAATAGTGGGTGAGAAGCTGGAAGGAAAAGTAAATGGTACAATGTGAGGGAGAGTGTAATTAGAGTCACCAATGAGAGGTAAAGAAAGAGAGCGGAGTCCAGGCTCAAAGGCTCTTTTGGTTGGTGGCTCCATCTGTAATTATGCTGCTTTCTGGGTTTTAAGTTTTACTGGGGCATTGCACAAAAACATACAGATATCAACATGTGAAAATAAAACGGGCGACAGAGCTGCTGGAAGTGCAGCAGCGCTTGATTATATGCCAGCAGGAACCCAGACTCTCATTATCATAGATTCGTCATAAATTTGCACAATTTTAAAGCCAAAAAATGAGCAGCGAGCACACTTATTTGCAATACATTGCGACAAAACAAGCCTCTGCAAGAATTAGCGCTCATGTGTTTTTAATCTGTGCCAGAGCCTGTCCTTCCTAGGCCTAGGCTAGGACACCATATTTCAAAGGATTCTCTTCATCATAGTCCCTTTGACAGCCAGCACCACCCATAAGGTATCAATTAATGTAGAATATCAAATTAAATAAAAATAAAGTAAAATATATAAACCTTTCAATTTAAAAGAAACCAAGAGAAGAATGGAAAAGGGTCAAATAACAATAGCACGGTTTAAAGAGTACAAAAACAAACCTCAGGTCCCATGAGCAAACTATGACAACCATCTGACTGTGTGACCAATCACGTTTAGTCATCCCATGAATATTCACCATGGTGGGATGGTTACCATGGTGCACGCACACACACGCACAGATGACGGGCTTCTCTGATTGGCAGGTGGCAACAGTTCAGATGACAGAGCCAGCTGTCCGCATTAAAAGCCATTTCAAACACACATTTGGAGTCTGGCTCTATTGCTCAATGAAAAATTAAGAGTTAGAAGATTGTTATACAATGATGTGAAAATATATTTGTCCCCTCAAACACTTCTTAGGTTCTGCTTAAATGTTTCACAGAATAATCCAACGTTATAAAGTTTTTATTTCCACTATTCCTCAGGGTATTAAGGATCAGGTTACGGGTTATGCCATGATATCGTGAATGGGTTTTTATTCCCTACTTTGACTGGACCACTCTCAAACACTGTTGCTCTTTTATTAGGCTAGTCTAAGGTTCATATGCTGGTGGTCTTTGGATCTAGCCTGGCATTAGCCAGATCGATAGATTTAGTGCAATACTTCGAGCTGATTGGTTAATGAGCTAGCCAGTATCCGCCTTTCATAACACCCTTTTAGCAGCGAATCGTGACGTTTCACGATGATCACAATAGGATTCGTCTGCAGCTTCTTGAGCGTTTTCACAACTAGCAGAGTAAGCTGATGAATCAAACTTTTTACAAATCCTGCAAGGAAGAAAAGCACAGACATCTTTGCACAAAGTGATTATCTTTGCTCCTTTTTTGAACAAACAATTTTTTTGAACGATTGTCGCTATTTTAGATGAGCCTTGTTTTTAATGCCCGCGAAGGCCCTTCTGACTGTCGTCATTCCCACAAGTCCCACCCCAAAAAACACTGATAGCATCTCATTGGTCCAACTAGCTGGTTGTTACGAGACCGACGTTTGTGAGACTGAAAAGTCAGATCTTGCGACAATCCGGCTTTCAGCGCACCTTTAATTTGGATCAGTGCTCTGGTGTAAACTAAACTCATTCAGAGTTTCTTTTTCTAAGTTTATGATTCAAACAGTTTGGTCCTGAACTTGTTGAGTTATATCTGCTATGATGGATTTATTGACTCTACAGGCCTGTGTGTGGATGAAGTTTTGTATGTATATGTCTAATCCTGGTGAACTCTTGCTTATAGCAAGTAGGGTAACTACTCCTCTACAAAGGACCAGGCTGATTTTGACATTTTTCCTTTTGAAACAATGCTTCACAATAAATATTTATTTCTGTGAGGCAAATCAAAGCAATTCATAAGGTTTTAAATATTTCTTTTCAAATTACTGGATTAAATCTTTTTATTTTATTATTTTAATTTTGTATTTGTATGATTTTGAGTCCTTCCATTTGGACAAAAACTGAAAATATCATCAATGGAAGAACAACAACCAGTGAAGAGACCTGTTTTTGACAGATCTACTGAAAGAAAACTAAATACAATGGAGTAAGGTCCAGTAATCTGAATCCCCTCCTGACCATTGGGCCAATCAAAGGTGCCCTCAGATGAATATTACAAATCAGCAGCTCAGCCTGGATTGAACTATACTGAATAGGTCCAATTTGCTTTCTCAGTCTACCACCATTACATGCAATCAAACGCAGATACAGGAGCTGGAGCTGAAGGGAGCAGATGGAGAGGAAAAATTGGAATGATGCAAGGATTAGGAGAGGTGGGTGATGACAGACAGAGAGACAGACAGACAGAGACAGAGAGGGGATTTATAATACAGACGTATGACTAGAGAAAGGAACAGGATTTAAAGGTTGAAACTATCAGCAGGCTCTTATCAAGACACTCTTATGGTTATGAGGTTTGGAGAAATGATCTAAAATGATCACTGGCTGTCATGTGGCGTTCCTTACAATGCTTGAGTTTAGTGGGAAAACTGAAAGGATCCAGGTTTATGTTCAAAGCCTGAATGTCTTTGGTAAAAAAGTAATAAAGAAGAGAGGTTGCTTTTACTACCATTTGTGTCTTAAACTCAAAAAGCACTTACAATGTTCCTAAGATGTAAGCTATAAGAGATACGAGTAATGTTAATGATAAGTATGCAAGTAAAGAAAATGAAAAACATGATCTAGAAAAATACACTGCTATAAATTTCACCAATTTATACCAAAGATCATCCAAACTGTTTCTATTTTGAAAAGGATTTTGCTTTCTTTAAGATCTTTTGTAGCAGGATTGTGATCTTTGCTTTAATTTGAAGTTTGCCACTTCCAAATGAAGCAAAATAAATAGTCCAACATATCTTTGGCCATGAATACTTTTATTTCTACAGTAAAATCTATTAGAAGAATAACATGATAACCTATGTATCACTGCTGACATCAAATATAATATTCTATAATTCCATTGAAATCTTATAATCTTATGCACTTCAAATAATCTTATTATTTGAAATGCATGGCATTCTGGGGGATGTAGGCAGAGGAAAATATTTATTTATTTATTAAAGTTTACTTGATAGGGACAGACACACATTTACATAGACAAACTGAATGAAACAGCAGTCCCATGTTTGCATCATAGTGCAATAGCAACAGCTAATTCGAAGCACTTGTCCCTAGATGGGCTTTTAAAAATAACTCTAAAAATTTTTTTAAAAAAATTGAAGTGAAATCATTTGAAAATATGTAGTCCTTCAACCCCCACAGCCCATCTGAGTAAGGATGTTGGTACAGCTAACCTTGTTTTAAAGGCTAAATGTTATGTTTAAATAGGGTTACACTTTTTTATTCACTACTCCTTATTTCAAAGAAATAAAACAAAAGAATAATCACTAATACTGACTGATACTTTTGGCTATTATCATGACCTCTATGTATCACACAGTCCTACACTTTATCATTAATTTTTTTGGGTTGATTATGATTTAGGCTTTCATTATAAAACACAGAGAATCTTAAATCAAACATCTATCTGTGACGTCTGGATGTCCTGATCCATGAACAGTAAAGGTGGATGCTGCTGCATCCTGATTGTCAGTGTGATGGGACCTGCACTGAAAGCCATGGCGAGATGTGCACACATCACGGCAAAAACGCTTGTTGAATTTTGTAATTAACAACGTAAAGAAAACTCAAAACTGTAAATAGAACCTCTTATTGCTTTCTATCAACAATGGTTTTCCTCTTGCTATTTATCCACACAGACTAGCTGTAGAGAGACTAAAGCTAATGCCATCAGATTATATGGGTCTCTGCAGCTCATCCAGAGTTACCAGCCAAGTCTTTGCTAACCATCTGATCAATCCACTCCTTGGACGTCTGGTCAGTTTGGGAGGCCGGCCATGTTTTTCCCTGTATGCAGTCGTACCAAACTCTATCTAGTATATGAATGAGAGAGCAACTGTAAGAAAAGCTCAGACTTTTACAAAAAAGGTAGACACTTATTCAATTAAACTAAATCCATTGGCATTAGGCTAATTGTCTAATATTTCGCTTTAAATAACATGCAATTTTAAGATGTAATCGCTGTGATAAAAAGGCACTTTGAAATCTGAAAGTGTTTTTCTGTGTTCCGGTTCAAACCGTTTACTTTTGAAAGCCTGTTTTTGAAAAGCTGCAGCTATATTTTGAGTGTTCAATTGCATGCAAGTGTTTTTCTTAAGATCAGTATCTACGTAATGGTCATGTGAAAACCCACTTCAAAAAACTAGCAGAGAGAAGACAAGCAACAGAAAGAAAAAAAAAATCTGGTATGAGGTAGTTTTAAAAGTTGAAAGCACAAACTGTTCATTGAAACACTCTGCTCCATTCATGCTGTGTGTCTATGAAGGCTGCATTCACACTCTCAGATAGTGTTAAAGTTAATTACACAAAATAGCTCCTGCAGATAATTTTCACCACCTCTTAAGGAAACTGGGGCACCACTAAGAGTAGCCTGCCTGTAACTGGGAGCAAAAGATAAGGCTTGACAAGGAAAAAAGACCTCTGCATTTATGTCCTGTCTAGTGTGAGGCATGAGCTGCAGGGAAAACTGTGCACATAGTTTTCAGTGACAGACTTTATAGATACAATTTTCACATAAAGAATAGATTTACCGTCGGTTGGAGTCAGCTTTCTACACTGAGGACAAGTCTGACTGAGTCCCGTAAATAAAACTATTCTGCTGAAGACTATTTTGTGCTAAACATTACCAAGAGTATTGGAATTTTAATGAGGGAATGTCAGGGCAGGAGTCATGTGAGGTCAATGCACATATAGGGAAAAATAAGTTGAATATTTCAGATTGATTAAAAGTGACGAATAAAGTTCATATCAGGGCAGCAGTTTCAGTTTACTCACAAAAATATGAACCGTCACAGAATCCAGGGACACAAATCAGCATGACAACTTTTAAACAAAATGAGAAAAGCCCCCCCCCAAAAATTGGGGAATTTTGCCTTTTTTGCAGTACCTGCTATTTCAATTAATGAAGAAGCCTTTCCGCTTTTAAGACCGCAGTATTTTTAAATTTAAAAGCATACATTTTAGGCTTGAAATAGGCTTGTTTTCAGAGATTACCTCATAAGCAGAGGGGGCATGTCATGGTCTGTTTGTGGGTAAGCAGTCTTGTTTCCTTTGTTAATGCCCCCACCCTCCAAGCGAACGGCTTGGCGAGGTGGCTGTTATAATGCAGCATGCTAACTGGTGTATCAATATTCACTTAAGATGAATACCACAAAGATGCAAAGACGGGCAGGACCAAGGAAGTTTCGCTGAAGTATTTCTTTGAAGAGCCAAATGCTTATGCACACGAGATTAGGAGTGGAACGGTTCACAAAATCCACGGTTCGGTTCACGGTTTCGTTATCACGGTTTTCGGTTTGGTATATGTTGATTGTTAGCCTGACTTGTTGGTCATGTTGCTGTTAGCATAGACAAAACTTGTTGCACAATGTAACAACGATTTTTTTCTGCTACACCCAGCTACGCTGCTTCGCCTCTTCTTCTTCTTTTTTACTACTGGTGGTTGGCTTTGGTCGCAGTTCCGCCACCTTCTGCTCTGGAGTGTAAACGCTTCGCCTATGAGAAAAAAGGACCTGCGCATGAACCGAA